>NC_056731.1:498868435-499168435 GCF_019279795.1 Protopterus annectens | reverse complement strand
TTACTAGGTTTCAAATGTAAAAGTGTTAAAGTAGCTGATAAGGGGTTCTGGTGGCAGTTAAAACTACCTTATGGTCTGGGCAGAAGGGGGCATAGCTAGCAAACCTGTGCTAGCCTTTCCCAGGTGTGTGTTTGTGTATAAATCAAATCTCAAACTGGTTGTGTGTCAGCTACTTGGGCAGGGACACAAAGCACTGGTTGGACAGAGAGAGTGTTGGGAGGACTTGGCTTGGAACCTTGGCTAAGGACTCAACTCTATAGCTGTGCCAGTGGGGAGTCTTATTGGGGATCTGGAGAAAGAGAGAGAAACCAGCCCCTGACTGGCTGTGATCTCTGTGTCCTCTTAAAGGAAATTGTACTTTACTGTGTGTGTACTTGTAATCCTACTACTGTGTATGTCCCTCACTATTGCCAGTGGTGAGGGCTGAGGCTCTTTGATTACTGGGCCAGTGCAGGGGCATCACACCCTTGACAAGTGTAAGCAGGGGTTTGGGTGATTAACCATTTACAGGTTACCTGTGTCCATTAGAGACATAGGTGCCAAACCAGGGATGAATTTCCAGTGCCACATCTAACTGTCCAAGTTGCACTTAAATTGGTCTAGGGAGGAACTGTGCTTAGCATGGATGGGGAGCCTGTTCCATAGATGCAGTAGTCTCTGAGATACATACCTATCTCTCCAGCAGGACCTATTTATATCATGGGCAAGGTTTAAGTTTTTAGAATGGGTAATTTTGGTGCTGTTTGTTTTGTGGATATGCAGGAGGTCCATCAGAGTGAGGTCTGACAATGCCCTATATGCCAGTCATAAATCTCCTCTCAAAAGCCTGTAAGAGACAGAATACAGAGATAGGGCCTTGAGGTTGTCTGTAGTGGATATTTTACTTACACCCTGTATTCTTTTACTGAGGAACCTCTGTGGACATTCCAATTGTTGGATATGCCTTATTAGGTACATACCAAAGGGGGCACTGTACTCAATGACAGGTCTGATGAATGCCAAATACAGTGGGACAATGACTTCCTTGGACTTAGATGCCATATATTTGTTTATAAGTTGTGCAATATAGAATGAGTTCCACACCACTAAATACACATACATGATGGTCAAAGGTGAGATTACTATCTGTGTGTGTTCCCTGACTACTGGGTCAATTCTAAGAGGTGTGTTGTCAATATGATAGTTACCAGGGATGAACAAATTGTAAAATAGTGTTTAGTCAACCAACAAAAAACAAGTAAAGCAAATAAACGCCAACTGCAATGGGTTCCACCAGGAAAAAGCACACAACCCAATATAAAAACACTCTTCTTTAATATATAAACAACAATTTAGCGCTTCCATCCACTAACAGCGTGGACTTCATCAGAATACACTCAATAATTAATTACTCACTTAAATACTCTATTTTTGGTGCCAATGGTACTAATTGCTAAAATCACTGCTCAATTTAAAGCAAACGTGTAATACCTTCATGTAAAGTATATGCAATTCTAAAGTATAATAAAATCACAAATATGCGTATAATCAATGAACTCAGACACTAACTTTCTTTTGTGTGTATATTAATAAGCTACACAATACCCTTAAACATCGTTATCAACCTCATGTAAATAATCATGAATAACATCATGAAAAAAATTTTGTAGAAAAAATTGATGGAAAAATTAATGAAAACAGTCATATTAATATTCTGACATTATATACATCTTAAAAGGACTTTTTGAAACCCATATAAACAGCTCATAAATACATACTATATGAATCACATGTAATACCTAAACCTGCAATTGTAAAATCGGTTTAATAGTGATGTGGTAACTTAAACCTGGCATATTCATGGCATCTGTTAGTAGTTGCCATTTAGCCTCCCTATGTCCCAGTACTGCCTTAAAGTTACCCCCTCGAGAGCCTAGTCTAACCTGCTCCAATATGGCAAACCTAAAAAAAATGGTTGTCCATTGTTTTTTCCACATGCCTATATAGAGAGCATTATTACTGTCTTTCCTTTTAATATTATAAAGAAGGTCATAGATTCTCTTTATAAGGAGTCTTTCCGTTTTACCTATATAGTAACTGGGGCATGTTATACACTTGGCCATGTATAAAACATACTTAGAATTACAATACCCTTGCCTAAATGTAATCCTGGTTTTATTGACATTTTCTAAAATCACACCTTCTACTTCTAAAATGGCCTGACATTGTTTACAACTACCACATCTCCTAGTGTATTTTCTCTGTTCACCTAATTCCCTAATAATTTTACCCCATTCCAAATTTTGCTTAATATTCTAACCCATTTTATAAAAAAATAATAGTTTCACATACTATATTTCTAATCTCATTATCTGCCAAAAGAATATTCCAATTACTATTTAATATCTGTTTTACTTAGTTCACATATGTGGTATATTCCAAAATACAGGCTCTTTGATAGTTTGTATTAGTGTCATTAGTTCAAATGGCAGTATTCTTAACTATTCCCTTTTTTAGAGTAGGAGGGTATTTTACCCCATTCATTAATAACATGCTTCTTAACATCTTCCAATATGTGTCTGGGATATCCTCTTTGACTAAATAGGGAACCTATATATTCAATTTCATCAACCATCTCAGTATAGAAGGATGTCATTCATGCTGCCCTTATACACTGCCCTTTCAAGATGTTCCTCAACAATTTTCTAGGATGGTTACTGGAGTAGTCAAGATAGATGTTGGAAAAGGTATTTTTCCTATATATACAAGATTTAAATACACCAGGTGGATTAGATACATAAGTATCCAGAAAAGCAATACCACCTGTATTGCAAGTATGAGTGAATTTTAAATAAGTACTGGCAACATTTTAATATTCCATGAACTTCTTTATGCTGTCATAAGGGCCATCCCAGAAAATAAAAATGTCCAAAACCTTTTGACTGTCTAATACTAGGACTATGAAGGGAATCAGATTTCCAGGGTTATTGTGCTATATACCAGCATGGCTTTATTCTCTGAAATGCACCATTACTAATTTAATTTGTTTGTATGCAGAACTCATCAGGGACATACATGAAAAGTAACCAGTTGATGAAATTTATGTTGATTTAACCAGGGTCTTTGATTCTCTTCCTCACAACTCTATTTTGAAATCTTTATCAAAATGGAAATTCAACAAGTACTTGGTTAGGTAGATCACTAACTGGTTGAATAACAGGATGTCCTGGGTTTGTATTCACAGAGCAAGATCCAAGAAAATAAAAATCAATAAGGATGTCCCCCTGGGAACCCTACTGAGACCTTCTAATTTCATGCATTCATGGAAAGATTATACTGAAATTGCAGAGAGAGTTACATAGATGGAAGTTAATCAGGAACTGGAAATGTATTTAGATAAATTATTTGAATGGGTTCACAGTAATGTAGTTTCATTTAAATTTGCTAAAAGTAAGGTTATGCATTTTGGTAGAACAATTATTAGATATCCATATGGAATGACTGGGAGATTTTGGGAATGAGTGACAATATGAGGACCTTGGCAATTTGATAACAATGTACAGTTTTCTGTCCTTATAAATAAGGTCTTGAAATCATGTTATGCTACTGTGTCCACTATATTTAGGATGATGTCCATTAGGGATGAGAAGGTACTGATAATATACAAAGCCATAATAAGACCTATGTGGAGTACAGGAGGATTTGTATATGCTCTAAATTATAAATAAATACATTAGAAAAGGAGCAAAGATTTTTCACCAGAAAATCCATAACATGAGGGATACCAGTTATCAGAAGAGACTGAAAAAGCTAAAATTAAACTCTACTCTATTTTACAGGATGCATAGACGTGGTTTGATATTGGTATAAAATGTTTAAAAACGAAATGTGTAGTACTTTGGGGTTAAAATTGTGTTATTCTTGGAAAAATTAATAGAAATAACACTAATTTGGTTCAGCTATTGGGTAATACATTCAAAACTAAGAGCCTTTTTTTCAATTTACAGTGAAGAGTCAGTGGAATAAACTACCCTTAAAAATTAGGAAGGAAAACAGTCTTTTGAGTTTTAAAGAGCATGGACTTATGATTTGGTGATATGGTTTGCCATACCAGGGCAAACTGGAACAAAGCTTACAGTGGTCTCACATCAGGTCCCTGGCCTTAGAAATACATTATAAAAGTGTAACTATGTTTTTAAGAATCAGTTTGGCATTAGCGCTTCTGTTTTCCTAATAGTGAGGGAATGATTAGATGAGCATTATTCCTTAGCCTTCCTGGAGATTACCAGTCATTAGAAATCCTGAAAATGACATATTAGGAATCAGCTTGAAATCAGTGCTACTGCTTTGCTCCTGGTGAGAGAGAAGAAGCAGAGAGGCATTGATTACTGCTGATCTCTAATTGGGCAGTGAATGTGGGACTTGGCTGAGTGGTTGCAGTTTTAGTGAGAACATATAAACAAAAAATACTCTGAAAAACCAAAAACGCTTACCTTTTGGATATTAATAAACTTGCATTACTATTTTGGACTGTTCTTTACGCTGCCTATTTGTTTGGTTTGGTGAGAACATCTTGAGTATTTTTGTGAAGCTTGGCTTTCTGCTCCATCTAGCTGTTGTAGGTTCTCTCGAGGGTATTTACAAAGAGAAGACTATAACAATTATACTGAATCCAGCAACATCTAGTTTAAGAGTACTTCTCAGGAAGCATTTTGTGATTAGTGCTACCCTTTTGCTTATGGAGAGAGAATTAGCAAAGGATCATTTATTCCAAGTTGGGGGAGCTGTGTTGAGGCCAGCAATACATCCACTACCAGACAGATAGCATCTGCAGTAATCAACCTCAAACCTCATAGGTGTTACCCTTCAACCCACGTTAGTAAGTACCTGGAACAGTACAGTCACACATTCCAACCATCTCTGTGTCCAGCTTGGTTGAAAAGAGCATCCTAAGACAATGTAGCAACTGTCTCATCTTCAGTGACAACCAACTGCTACTTAAACTGTCACACTATATGAAAGATATGGTTATATATGAAGCCACAAAAAATAACACGTAGGTTGTCAGTTCAGTCATACACACCTCAGACCAAATACGTACATCTGCATATGCTGAGTATTTTAAAAGTAACCTACCTAATCAAAGGCATACTAAATGTATCCTAAGAAACAAATACCAACAGCAACCTCACAAACAGACAATGCAGACATTGCCCATCATAAAATATACATCTAAGAGTCATACCAGCTCATTTCAAAAGCCCAGAAGGCAAACTTCCACACATTCTAATATCCTATCACATGGCTGGAAATGACTCGAGACTTCCCTTCCTGGACTATATAAATGTGGGGAGGGTGTTAAGATAATCATTGACAAAAGGTGCAGAATTTGATTCTGACCTCAGGTTACTGGCTAGGCTTAAAATGGCCCTTTGGGGCAGTTAGCCTAGTATTCACCTATGAACCTATGACGAGAGATATGATGAAACTGTTAGAATGTGTGTCTAAAGCTGGTATGAACCTTGCCTTGAGCAGTATATCATTACCAGGAATGATGCCGTAATACAAACAAAAGATTATTGATTACAACAACTGAGGATATGGTAGACCGTCCAAATTGTTTTGCCAGGGATGGCCTACACTTATCCCTGTCCAAGGCTTTCATACACTGACTAAATCCTTGCCTACCCCCTATAGTGTCCTTTTTAGGCAACATCAGTCTTATCAAGCTTTCAGCATAACAAACAAGAATCCGACTGGCATACAGTTTTTGCTGCTCATCTCTAGGAACCTTAAAAAAACTCCACTTGCTACAAGCTCTCATTTCCCTGAAAAACATCAAACTATGCATTGTCACAGAGCCCTTGTTCAAGACTGATAAGAACACTCCATCAGTTCAGGGTTTCAGTGTTTACCATATATTCAGGCCCACTGCATTAGATGAAGGCACTAAAGGCAGCAGTGTCTCCTTATTCTTACAAGCATACTTTTAACCAGACTTATGATATGGGACTCTTACACATCCAACATACTATTAACATATTTTGTCATCAAATAGCTGTATATAAGATCATCACTATGTCCCCTTCAGCCTGTAATTCCTACCTAACCACTATGAAGAACCTATGCATTAAGCCAAATACCATTCTCCTAGGAGATTTCTACTAACTCTCCATTAACGGGGAGATTTACATATCCTCAAACATATATGTCCCAAAATATATGGACTTCATCTCTGGACAAGTTAGACCCCAACCAGGTGTGATAAAATCCTTGACTTGGTCCTTACCAATATGGGGCAGCATTGCACCTCACCAGTTGTAACTTCCTTCCTTCTTAGTAAAATCAGACTGCAAATCAGTTATACTTACCTTAAGACTGAAGCCAGAAACATTTTTCAATGTCTCTGTATTCAGAGATTATGCAAAGACTAATCTATTAAAACGGAGTGATGACATGGCTAATTTCAAAAGCACCTTACATCTTGAGGACCTCATAATTTATGCAAAATTCTTTACTACCAAATTCTATCCATATGTAAATAGCTATATAGATGCTTCTGCCCCCCTCAGAAGTAAATACCATGCCAAATTTGCAAATAAAACCCTATATGGCAACCCTAATATAAAACTAATTGCAGGTAGCTTTACTATATAAATGCTTTGTTAATTGTATTTTAATTAGTGTTGTTTGAGTGTTCATTAAAGGTTTTATAGTTTTAATTATCCATGTGAAGACTGGTAGAGATGGGTGAAGGCTGCCAGCCTAGTCAAACAGAATTTGGTACATAATTCTATCATTTGTAAATACTGTGAAATGTTTAACTTAAAACAATGTGGCAACATTGCCCTCTGTTGTAAAGAAAGCTAAGTCAAGCATTTCTTGTTGGTCCTTTGAAATTAAAATTATTTCATGAGTGCCTTTGGTGTTTATAAGTCTGCTCCAGTCCAGCTAGATGAAGGCTTCCTGCCTATTGTTTTAGGGCTAAAGTTAATGACTAGAATTTACATGTAGAATTTCCTTTATTTTTCTAAGTGTAAACAAATGTCAATGCAGTTTCTGTCAGTCTGGGAACACCAGGAAAGTGTGACATGATGTAATGTTTTAGCAGAACTGCAGTTTCAATTTAAACAGTGAGAACCAGAGATTATGAAGCATTTTGCCTTTACTATCCAGCTCACAGCACTCAGCCTTGGTCTATAAGTAAGTTATTTTAGAAGTGTGTTTTTTGTAGCAATAGCTTGGAATTAGAAAGTTTAGACTAAGTGGTTTTCTGTGATGTCAGAACTGTACTACTGATTTATTTTAAGTATATCTGTGTGATGTGTTAACTCCTTGACTAGCACTGACTGTGTAATAGAAACTGTTGTCTTGTGGTTTTAATTATTTATTATTAAATATTTTAAAACCTTTTAACTGTGGCTAGTTTGTGTAGAGATAATTTAAGCTTTTTAGAGTACTTGTATGGCTTTGGTAAAATTGTACAAAGCCACTCCTATAGCTTTAGCCCTGGGCTATACTACCAATTGGATAATAATGTTGCGCAGTAATAACTGGACACCCTTTTAAGGGTCTTTGAGTAGCTGATAAATATTAGCTGTGTGGTGGCAGTAATTACTACCGTATAGTCTGTGTAAAAGGGGGCACAGCTGGAGAACCTGTGCCAGCCTTCCCCAGAAGTGTCTATGTGGTTGTGTAAACTCTTATCTCAAAGTGTGTGTGTGTCAGCTACTTGGGCAGGGACATGAAGCACTGGTTGGACAGAGAGGGTGCTGGAGTTTTTAGCTTGCCCAGCTAGGCTGAGATCTGGACCCTATAGCTGTGCCAGTGGGGAGCCTTATTGGAGACCTGAGGGAGCAAAGGAGCGACCAGCTCTGGACTGACTGTGATCTCTGTGTGCTAAGGGAAATTGCACTTTACTGTGTGTATTTGTTATCTTTTCCACATATATTAGATGCCCTATCTGGTGTTAATGGTGAGGATTGAGGCTCCTTGATTGCTGGGCCAGGGCACAGGCATCACATATTAATTGGTGGCAGTGATTGGGATATCCTTATATTAATTGGTGGCAGTGGTTGGGATATCCTCACATATTAAGTGTTTGGCAGCGGTAGGATATCCACATCATATATTAATTAGTTGGCAAATACTAATTGGCTTGTAGTGGTGTGGGTAGAGTGAATCTTGTAGCTTGTGTACAGTGAGATTTGAATGTGTTTAGTACTCTAAAACAGCCACGCAGTGAATAGAGTTCAGATCACAATTGTTTTATTTCTTTTGTTAGCTTAGTTAGTCAGGGTGAGCAGGCAGCATGTCAGCAGAGGAGTATGGATAGCTGACAAGGAACCAGCTGGTGAAGATGTGCCAGGCTAGGGGACTGGTGCATGGAAACCTGACCAAGGCAGACTTGATTGCAGCCTTGGTTACAGCTGCATCAGAAAACAGCAACCAGGAGGACAATCAGACTGGCAGTGGAGATATAATTCCCTTGGAGAATGGACAGCTCAACCTTTCTGCAGTGGACTTAAAAATCCAGCTGGAGCTAAAGTGACTTGAGTTGGAGGCCAGGCGTGTGGAATTAGAAGCAAATGAGAGACAGCGACGTTTGCAGGCTGAGGAGAATGAGAAACTGTTACATCTGCAAGCTGAGGAACAAGAAAGGCAGAGGCAGCATGAGAAGGAGATGCTGACTCTTCAGCAGAGTCATGGAGGTAAAGGGGAAGGGAGTAACTGGACCCCAGAAGCACAAAAGGTCAGTAAATTTCTTCTGCAGTTTAAAGAGGGGGATATTTTTGATAGTTTCATTCATATGTTTGAGAGGGTATGTAAACAGTATGAAGTTCACCTAGGGCTCTGGGTACGGTTCCTGACCTCCTTACTCAATGGTAAAGCTGTAACTGTTCTGTCCAATATGTTTGATGTTGCATGTTTTGATTATACTGCTGTTAAGAAATGTCTTTTAGAACTGTTTAAGCTAACACCTGAAATGTATAGGAAAGGTTTTGTGAGCATAGACGCAAGGCAGATGAAAGTGTGTGTGAATATATTGCTGAATTGAGCACTTATTACCATAGGTGGGTGAGTGGATGTCAGATCACCGCTTTTGAATGGCTGGCAGACCTTTTGGTGAGGGAACAAACCCTTAGCACTTTGCCTGAGGACATGAGGATCTGGTTAGCTGATAGACAGTGTGCTACTTCAGATGAGTTGGGGAAGAAGGGAGACCTATACCTGGCAAGCCGGAAAAAAACAATTCTCACACTGTTGAAGTACCGATGGAAAAATAAAACAAAGTAGGAAAAAACCTTCAGTAAACCACCATGGCAAAAATTCCAGTAAAATGTAGGTAAAATGCGATGTGTTCTGTGATATATTTTCTAGTGACTTTGGCCTAAGTAGGTTATGAATATTTATCAGTTAATATGCTCTACTGAATGTATTTGTGTTAAACTCAAGGAGGTTCTGTCCATTTGAAAGATATGATTTGTTCGCCTGCATCATAATTTGCACACACTTGATTGGTGCTTTGAACAAACTTTTTGTTCTTATTGTTGGGCGATTGGCTAGCAGTAGCTGAATATTAACAACTGATAGATTATTTTGTTTTTATTTTTTATATACACTCATAACTATATTGAGTTTTCAAGACCTAATAATGCTTTTCATCTTACAATGAGATGACATTTTTTGACTTTAGTGAGATCATGATTGAATTCACTACGCAAAAGTTTGTGCCACTAAAGATTATTTTAATGTTTAATGCTTTTATTCTTTTGCACATTTTACGTAGTCAAGGGATGAGTTTCTAAACCGGGAGATCTAGCATTGTTGTTTATGTTTTGGTTTATTTGAAGTGCAAGTGGAATTTAGATCAGAAAAAAAATTCAAGTTTCTTGATTTTTAAGGTTTATTTGCCGTATCATGGCCATTGTCTTCTATATTGAGCTGATTGGCAGGTTAAAGGAACCTGCTTCCCAGCAAAGGTTTTGATTAGTCAAATACTACCCAAGTTAAAAAGGGACCTGAGTGAAGCAATAGGCCTTTATGCAGTTTCACGATTGGTTAAAATAACTGCATATTATGCATTGAGAGTTTCTTGTCACAGAATTGCATGAAATCTTGAATGTACGTGATAGGTGAAGAATTAATGTTTGTACTATTTTACCAAGACCATTGGTTTATGCCTGCAGCTTTTAATCCAATATGAATTGTGATTTAATGAGTTTGTTTAATGTTTATGATTGGGTAGATGCAAATTATCTTTTGTAAATCTGAATTTTATTGAACATTTGTTTTTTAAAAGTGAAAATATCAGTCCTAAGTTTTACAATCTGAAGAAGGCCAATTGCTGAAAGCACTCATCTGACTTGGAAGGACTTATTCTATTTTATTCGTTTGTTTTGTAATAAACATTGCATTTTACCTACATTTTACTGGAATTTTTGCCATGGTGGTTTCTTTTTCCTACTATACCTGGCAAGCAGGACAGCCCTGCACAGGAAGGGGACCCCAGTACTGCTCATGGGTCTCAAGGAACCCATAATGGGCAGCAAAGACTGCCACAACAGAATCTGTCAGTAGCAGGGGAGGCCACTTGTCCAGGTACACATCCAGGAGCTAGGGTTAAATGTTTTGAATGCAACCAGTGGGGCCATGTGGCATACAGGTGTCCATAGAGGCAAGGTGGGGAACAAAAGGTGAGGGAGCCAGTAAGTGGGAAAGACAAAATGCCAATAGTAGGTTGTCTTGAGACAACAGGGGTACTAAACTACCATCCTGCAGATGTCCTGAGAGGGAAGGATTTGGATGAGGCAGTACCATGTGCTTATGCAGTTACACGCAGTCAGGCTAGGAGACAAGCATGTGGGTCTGGTAGCCTGGGGGAGACCCAGACAGACTGTATACTTGCAGCCAGGACTGCTGAGGTGGTTACTTCAGGGAGGGAGCTACTCTGTAACAATGAGACTGAAGGTGAGCCACAGTTGATTGTGAGTACTGATGGTCCCTTGGACAGAGTGACTACAAAGGTAGAGGCGAGTAGTAGTACCCAGGCTGACAGTGAGGCACCACTTTCAGAGGATGCCAGACTTCCTGTGGAAGGGGAGCTGAGAAGGGTTACAAGGACAGAGTTGTGACAGGCTCATCCCTCAGACCCTACATTGCAAGGCCTGAGGCAGGTAGCTAGGGAGGCACCTGATTCTCAAGGAAAGGGGAAATCTGTATACTGAGACAAAGGGTTACTATACACAGAGTGGACCCCTGAGGGAGGGCTAGAAGGTGAGAGAGTACAGCAGTTGGTAGTGCCTAGAGCCTGCCATCTGGCACATCTAGCCATAGCCCATGATATTCCCTTTGCAGGTCATATGGGCATAAAACGTACAAAGAGGCATATTATGCAGAACTTCTATTAGCTTGGAATTTCCAGAGATGTAACAGGGTACTGCAGGACCTGTGAGCAGTGGCAAAAGGTAGGCAAGTACAGAGCTCCTTTGATGCCTTTGAAATGGCTCCACAATCACAGGCAGAGGGTAGCTATGGATATTGTGGGTCCTCTGAGTACCCCAAGTTCCACAGGGAAAAAGTATCTCCTAGTGGCATTGAATTATGCTACATGATACCCTGAGGCAGTGGCTTTGTCCTCCATTGAGGCAGAGAAGGTGGCAAATGCTTTGTTAGAGATTCTCAGCAGGGTAGGTTTCCCAAAAGAAATACTGACTGACAGAGGTGCCAATTTCATGTCAGACATGCTGGCTTGTCTGTGGAAGTCCTGTGGGGTGAAGCACACATGAAGACCACCCCCTACAATCCCCAGACTAATGGTCTTGTTGAGACGTTAAACTCTACAATCAAGTCCATGCTATGGACATTTGCAGATCAGTTTAAGAGGGAGTGGGACAAATATTTGCCCCATCGGTTGTTTGCTTACAGAGAGGTTCCCCAGGAATCCACAGGGTTTTCACCCTTTGAGTTGCTGTATAGGCATAGGGTGAGGGAACCTCTAGATTTAATTCGAGATGAGTGGGAAGGTGAGTGTGAGTCTTACAAGGAGTCTGTTGTGGCATACATCCTAAACCTCAGGACAAGGCTCAGGGAAGTCATGGGCTTGGCCCAGGAGAACCTGTTAGAAGTCCAATAACAGAAAAAGAGGTGGTATGACAGGAATGCTTGAGCTAGAGAGTATGCTGTGGGGCAGCAGGTAATGGTTCTCATTCCTGTCAGACACAACAAACTGCAAGCAGCTTGGGGGGGGCCCTACAATGTTGTAAGAAAGGTAAGTGATGTTAACTACATGGTGGAACTGCTAGGCAGATGGCAGGGGCACAAATTGTACCATGTTAACATGATGACACCTTACCATGATAGGGAGGCCCTTGTGCTCATCATTTGCAGTGGATTGCAGGAGGAGTCTGAGGGAGGTCTGAGTACTGATCTCCTCAGTGAGGCTCGGGCTGACACCTCAGTGGAAGGGGTAGCAATGTCCCAGCAACTATCTCCTACCCAGGTTTGAGAAATCCGAGCAGTGTTGCAGGAATTTGGGAACATGTTCACTGGGAAACCAGGGTGCACCCACCTAGTGCAGCACCAGGTGGATACAGGACCCCAAAGGCTTATTAAACAGGCCCCTTATAGGGTGCCTAAGAGAGTCAGATAGACCCTGAGGGAGGAGGTGCAAGAGATGTTGGAACTATGGGTGATTCAAGAGTCCAACAGTCCCTGGGCCTCCCCAGTAGTGCTGGTTCCAAAGAAGGATGGCAGCACCAGGTTCTGTGTGGACTACAGGAAATTAAATAGTCACACAGAGTCAGATGCTTACCCCATGCCTAGGACAGATGAGGCCCTACAGCAGCTGGGTGGGGCTAAGTATCTTACAACCATTGATCTTACCAAGGGTTACTGGCAGGTGCCCTTGACTCCCAGTGCTAGAGAAAAGTCAGCCTTTGTGACTTATTTTGGCTTGTATGAGTTCACAAAGATGCCCTTTGGGATGAAGAATGCCCCAGCGACTTTCCAGGGGCTGGTAGATAATATCCTAGCAGGTGGGTTTGCCGTTGCTTACCCGGATGATATTGCCATCTACAGTCATTCCTGGCCAGAGCACCTTCAGCATGTCAGGGAGGTGCTGGTCAGACTACAGAGGGCAGGGTGGACCATTACGCTGAGCAAATGTCAGGTGGGTAGGGCAGAGGTCTGCTACCTAGGACATAGAGTGGGAAGTGGTAAGATAAGGCCAGAACCTGCCAAAGTGGAAGTCATTCAGGCATGGTGTGCACCTGTTACTAAAAAGAAGGTGAGGGCATTTTTAGAGACAGCAGGGTACTACAGAAGGTTCGTCCCCAGTTATAGTACCATAGCTGCTCCCCTCACAGACCTGACAATGAAGAACAGGCCAGATAAGATAGTGTCGACCCCAGCATGTGAGCAGGCATTCCAGAAGCTTAAAGAAGCTTTGGGAGGACCCCCTGTGTTAGCCAGTCCAGACTGCAGCAAAAAATTTGTTGTGCAGGTGGATGCTTCAAACCATGGGGTGATGGCTGTACATCACCAGATTTCTTCAGAGGGGGAAGAACACCCAGTGGGTTATCTCAGTCGTAGGCTCCAACCCAGGGAGGAATGCAATACAGCCATAAAAAAGGAATGTCTAGCCATCTGTATGGAAGGAAATTCACTGTTATGACAGATCACAACCCCCTAATATGGTTAAAAAGAGCAAGTCAGCAAAATGCCAAGTTGCTAAGATGGAGCCTGGGGTTGCAAGCATATGATATGTCAGTGCAGCACCGCAGTGGGAGTAGCAATGCCAAAGCATATGGGCTCTCAAGACAGGGAATGGGGTAGGTATACTCAGATAGACCTAACCCTATCAAGCAGCATTTCTCAAGGGTCACTTGAAAAACTAGCTTGTGTTCTTGGGGGGGGGGGTGTGAAGACTGGTAGAGATGGGTGAAGGTTACCAGCCTAGTCAAATAGAATTTGGTACATAATTCTATCAATTGTAAATACTGTGAAATGTTTAACAAAGCAATGTGGTAACATTGCCCTCTGCTGTAAATAAAGCTAAGTCAAGCATTTCTTCTTGGTCCTTTGAAATTAAAATTATTTCATGAGTGCCTTTGATGTTTATAAGTCAGCTCCAGTCTGGCTAGATGAAGGTTTCCTGCCTATTGTTTTAGGGCTAAAGTTAATGACCAGCATTACATGTAGAATGTCCTTTATTGCTCTAAGTGTAAAAGAATGTAAATGCAGTTTCTGTCAGCCTGGGAACACCAGGAAAGTGTGACATGATGTAATGTTTTAGCAGAACTGTAGTTTCAATTTAAACAGTGAGAACCAGAGATTTTGAAGCATTTTGCCTTGACTATCCAACTCACAGCACTCTGTCTTGCTTTATAAGTACGTTATTTTAGAAGTGTGTTTTCTTGTAGCAATAACTAGGACTTAGAAAGTTTAGACTAAGTGGTTTTCTGTGATGTCAGAACTATACTACTGATATATTTTAAGCATATCTGTGTGATGTCTGAACTGTCTTGACTAGCACTGACTATGTAGTAGAAAGTATTGTATTGTGGTTTTAATTATTTATTATTAAATATTTTAAAACCTTTTAACTGTGGCTGGTTTGTGTATAGATAATTTAAGCTCTTTAGAGTACTTGTATGGCTTTGATAAAACTGTACAAAGCCACTCCTATAGCTTTAGCCCTGGGCTATACCAGCAATTGGATAATAATATTGCACAGTAATAATTGGACACCCTTTTAAGGGCCTTTGAGCAGCTGATAAATATTAGCTGTGTGGTGGCAGTAATACAGCCTTCCCCAGAAGTGTCTGTGTGGTTGTGTAAACTCTTATCTCAAAGTGTGTGTGTGTGTGTGTGTGTGTGTGTGTGTGTGTGTGTGTGTGTGTGTGTGTGTGTGTGTGTGTGTGTGTGTGTGTGTGTCAGCTATGTGGGCAGGGACACAAAGCACTGGTTGGACAGAGAGGGTGCTGGAGATTTTAGCTTACCCAACTAGGCTGAGATCTGGACCCTATAGCTGTGCCAGTGGAGAGTCTTATTGGGGACATGGGGAGCAAGGGAGCAACCAGCCCCGGACTGACTGTGATCTCTGTGTGCTATTAAGGGAAATTGCACTTTACTGTGTGTATTTGTTATCCTTTCCTCATATATGAGATGCCCTCTCTGGTGTTAGTGGTGAGGATTAAGGCTCCTTGATTGCTTGGCCAGGGCGCGGGCATCACACTCTGCTTTGGTTCATTTTTTATTTTTTATACAGTTGTCAAGTTCTTGTTTACTGGCTTTTGCTCGCTGTTTGATTTGAGTTTACAAAGCAATTATTTAACTATGTTAGAAATCTCAGAAACAATGGCCAGCTAATGCACAGACCTAGTAGTAAAGGATCTCATGTACTCAGATCCAGAAGACATAGCCAGTCTACTAGCACACAGATTTATTTTAAACTTCCCCCCTCTCCACCCCAATATTACCAGATCACATACCTGCATCCACCACTACCACCCCCCAAATCTCCCAAGAACAAGTCCTCAAGGTACTATACAAGGCTAAGAAAACTACTTCTTTAGGGCCATATAATATACTGGGCTACCTACTAGTCAGTCTGAAATATGACTTGTTAGACCCCTTTCCAAGGGATATTCAATATCAGTCTCCAAACAGGCTTCATGCTGGATGTATGGAGGACAGCAACTGTTATTCTCCATGCACAAAGGTGGGTCTGTAGTGGACACAGACAAATGCAGACCTATAGGCCTGACCAGCTTAATCTGTAAGTTTATGGAAAGGATCATTATAGAATTAATAAGTAAGGACATATATTACTTACAAACTGTCGACCCAAACCAGTTTGGATTCATTATTGGTAGGTCCTGCCTACTTAACCTGGTTGACTTCTTTCAGGAGGATACTGAAGCAACGGATGATGGCAAATCAGTATACACTGCATATCTAGACCTTGCAAATGCATTCAATAGTGTCCTGCACCCAGGCATCATAGATGAACTCTCACAGCTAAATGTTAATCCCTATGTGACTCACTGGATAACAATCTGGCTCACCAACAGAACCCAGAAAATTAAGGTGTGTGGCTCTACCTCCTCCAAAACTCCTGTCACAAATGGTGTACCCCAGCGTTGAATCCTTGGGCCATTTCACTTTGGTATTTACTTCCTAGAGGTCAAAGCAAATGTTAAGAATTAATAATCTGCAGATGACTATAAACTTGGTGTCATCATAAACTCGCCAGAGAATACTAAAATCCTTCAAGATGGCCCTTCCCAACTATTGTCAAAACCATGGACTAAAACTAAATGCCAATAAAAGTTGATCCTGTAGTGAGGAATCTGAGATGCTATGTTGAGAACAAACTGTCCTTTGATCAGCACAAACCCACTATTGTAAGGAAGTCCTGTTTCATTGCACAGCTTATATTTAACAGTATTGCAGCCTGGTTCAGGAATGCAATCACTCTACTGTATTTGGCTCTCATCAGGCCTGTCATTGAAAATAATGCACTATTCAGTTATGTACCTGCATAAACACTTGTCACAGCTGGATCAGCCATAGTGCTTTCACACTAAAAAACAAAAGCATAAATCATAAAAACTATGCAGACCATCTCAAAGTCTTCGTTCTGTTCTTGGAATCATACAAGCTACTAACAGCTACCCTATGCCTTGCATACAGAGCCTCAGCAGTCCCTATCCTGTCAAACCTATTACACATTCCCAAAGTCCAGTGTTAGTGTGAGCAGCCAATCAAGGCATCTCAAACAATTTTGCAAAATAAACAGAACATGCAGGAGGGATATTTGTGAATCACAGTGAATAACCACTCCTCGTAGAGGAAAGTACTTCTCTTATGCTATTCAAATGCAGTTGGGACAAATGTATGGAAAATGACAAATTCACTTTCAATTTAGTAGCCACGTCCCTCATGGATAGGTCAACAAGTAAATGTAAAGCATATCCTTGTCCTGCTCACTTCTGGCTTATTCATACCCAAAATATAAGGGCTAAAAACGTCTATGGGAGTGTATTCTTAAGATCCTCACAGATCAATAGCCGAATAAGTACCTATTGACCTATTTAGCTTTTGTATGATGCCAGCAAGAGGAATGGTGTTAAAGACCTTGGCCCCTCTTCTACAGCCTCTATAATGTTTTCAAAGAAAAGATTAATTAGATTGAATTTATTAATTAGCCAGATTAAATAGCCAGGATCTATCCTTCACCAAGCCATAATGTTGTAGGTCAAGTCTAAGATTTTTGATATCACAGTTTATGAGGTCAGTTATATTTATTTATTTAAAATTTGTTTACTGGGAAAGTCCAACTGGGCTGGTTGTCCATTTTCAGAGGAGGCCTGGGGAAGTTCAATTTACTGAACTGAACACGAAGATAGAGCAAATTCTCACCAAAAACACACAGTAATCACAGAACGCTAAGCTATTTAATGAAGCTTTCGGGCTATCAACCCTTCATCAGCATATAAAATTGTACATTTTTTCACATTTAAATAGAGGAAACAATTAAAATCACATGACCAAACCAACCAATAAAAAATATATGAAATAAAGAAACAGTACAAAAAAATAATTCAAAAAAATAATTCAAAAAATAATTTATAAAAATATATATATACACTTCTTTATCAAAAAAATTTATATAATAATAAGGACTTTTAAAATACCTTAATAGTTTACATAAAATTTTTTTCATAGAGTTCTTTATTTTTACTTCTTAAGGTTATTATAACACTAGCCTAGCACATTATAAGTTATTCATTTGTCGCTTAACTAATACAGGTTTTATACTGGTAGCATTATTTAGTCCCGGAGAGGTGTCAGCCTGTAACCTTATTATCCATTCTAACTCCCTTAATTCTAAAAGGTTATTAACATCACCCCCCCTCATACCCACTTGTATTATATCTATACATCTAAATTTAAAACTGTGTGTATTGAACTCATTTATATGCTTATATAAAGCATTAGTTTGTATCTGCCTGTTTATCTCAGATCTGTGTTCAATAATACGGTCTTTTAGCCTACGATAGTCTTTCCTACATAAAATGCCTGACATTGCATACAGGTTGCAAGATAAACTAATTTCGTTGTGTTACAATTGGCATTACAATAAAACTGAAATTTCTTGTGTGTAACAGGATGCTTAAAATTACTATCTACTTCTAAAATGTCAGCACAACAAGTACAGTTGTAACATTTATAAGTCCCTATCTTGCTGTGTATAGGGTTATGTTGCTCCACAAAATCTTTGTAACACAACATATTCTTTAGGGACTGGCTGTTCCTATATGCAAAACTAGGTTTAGGTCCTACTAAATTACATAATTCTGGCATAGCCATCAAAATTGGCCAGTTTTTCTCAATTATTCTACATATTTGATTAGAGTAGCCAGAGTAAGTGGTTATATATCTTAAATTATTTTCTTTCCTTATAGTGGGTGTGGGCAATGTATAACTAACATCAGTCATGTCATTTGTAAATATAGGTTTGTAATCAGTGTTTATACCTTCAGTTACCATTTCAATATTCCTATCAATAAAATTTTCTGCATAACCACTTCTCATAATTGCTACCTCATTTAGATATACTTGTTCCTCTGTTGTCAGTCTACTCACTCTAATTAACTGTGACTTCATTATGCCTTTAAATACATATGGGGGGTGCATACTACTGCTTTCTAAATATCTTATTGTATGCACATCCTTTTTATGCACCATTGTTTGTATTGTATTATTCCTTTTGTACAATTTTACATCCAAAAATACAATCTCATCTAGCGAGAAACACATTTTAAATTTGAAGAAGTTTGTCGTGTTATTAATATATATTGTGAATACATGAAGATCTTCTATCGTACCATCCCATATGAAAAAACAATCAACAACAAATCTAGCATAACTTTTTACATATGTATTCATTTCACAATTATTATTCAAAATATATTCCTTCTCCCAGTAAAAAAGTACCAAATTCGCAAAAGTATTTGCCACAGAAGTCCCCATGGCAACTCCTGTTAACTGTTTATATGGGATGCCATCAAAAATAAAGATGTTATTAGTTAATATTAAGTGTAAGAGAAAACATATGTTCTCCACCTCACGGGGTTGTTTAGTCGTGTTAGAAAGTAATAACCTTCTAATTGCTTCTACACCATAGTCAATAGGGATGACCGTAAATAATGACTCTATGTCTAAGGTTACAAAAATATAATTATTAGAAACATTTTTGTACCATGTGTTAAGTTTTTTCAAAAAATGTGAACTATCTTTTACTATACTTTCACATTTAGGTAACATCTCAGACAATATAATCTGTAAATATTTGGATATAGTTTCAGTTATCCACCCTTTACCTGAGACTATAGGATTCAGTGGTGGTTCTTCCAGAGACTTATGTATCTTTGGAATTCCATATATCTGTGGAGTCTTAGGGCATGGAGTAGAAAAGTAATTGAACATATCTATTGAGATATCATTATTCAACTGCATATCATAGATAGCCATATTCACTTGTGTTATACAGTTTTTAACATCAAGAAATGTTATTTTTTTAAAACTATCAATGTCAGATAGAAAGGCAGTAAACTTATTCATGTAGTAGCTCCTGTCCATTATAACTATTGCCCCACCTTTATCTGCTTGTTTGATAATTATATCTTTATCTTTCTTTAAATGTTTAAGGGCCTGATATTCATTATAGGAAAGATTATAGTTCCTTATAGTAGCATCTCGTTTAGAAAACAGAGATCTTAATTCAAGTTCAACAATATTTATAAATGCTAAAATGACAGGAGATAATTGAGGAATAAATAGGCTAGATTTTTTACAAACAAAATTACTTGCAGCAGAATTTTTAAATATCAATTTCAACATTAAACTTCTAGCAAAAAGCTTTACGTCTATAATAGCATTTACAACATTATCCATAGCGAAGGGAATAAATTTTAGGCCTTTGCTTAGTACTTTAAACTGTTCATTTGAAAAAATACTTTGCGTTAAATTTAAAGTACCTTATCGTATTGCTATAATCTCTTTCACCTGCGTGGTGTTTTGTTGCTTTTCTTTGGGCTGCTGTACTTCCTCTTCGCCCCTTGATATTGAATTAATTCTCCTGCCATGGATACCGGACTGCTCTCCGTATGTAATTTTTTCATAGGGACCCTTTCCGGTTGTTGAAGTCGAAAGGGTAAAAAAGCAGAAATTTCAGTCTGCCTCTTCCCCTTTACTTCACGCAATTGCAGTGATGTTGTCGGTGTCTTAGGTAAATCCAAGTTAACACTTTCAGTCGCTGAGGTTAATAAAACATCTACGTTGGTTTCTGCTGGTAGCCGATATGTTTCCCTTTCCTTAGCTTTCTCAGCTCCACGTTGAAGAGGTGTTGCATGTGTGACGCTTGGCGTGAGCTCTCGCTGATTGGTCAAACTATCCTTGGATGCAAAAGGTACATTGAAGTCATCTAATTGGTCTAGCGATTTAGTTGTACCCATTGAATATGCATTACGTTGTACCTGTGGCATATGTTTAACAGGTTTAGATGGATATTTAAACTCAGTTCTCGGCCAAGAAAAAATATGGCCGTTTTTGTAGTCTTCAATGTCGCGTTGTAACTTGCGCTTCTTTTTTATCTCCAACTTGGTATCCAATGACTGCATTCTTTACATAAAAGCTTGATAAATATTATGTAAAGCATCACCTTTAAGCATTAATAGAACATCCTTATCACATTGTTCTATCTCCTCTATTAATGTTTTCTCAGTCTCTTCAAAGTAATTATTCATGAGCTTCATATAGCTTGCACTCAGTTCTAAGTTAAGTTGCTGCCACTTAACTAGGAGTTCCTCATAGGTATTACCATATGAGGGCATTTTGAGTACATGTAGTCCCCTAGGTACTATACCTAGTTCAAGATAACCTAAGAAGCTAAACCTCTGCCATTGCAGCTGTTTATAGCTGCTAACTTTCTTCTCCAGTACATTAATTAATTTAGTTAGTTTTGTTATATCCTCAGTTACTGGAGTATCTTGAGAGTTATCATTAGATACTTGCTTCCGCAATAGCGGATTATTTACCTTTGTAAGGAGTCTCTTGATGGATAAAACCATTTTCAATAAAAATAAGAATGAAAAGGCTGGTTTGGTTTCCTCTTACAACGTGTTCTGTCATTACTTTCTAACACGACTAAACAACCCCGTGAGGTGGAGAACATATGTTTTCTCTTACACTTAATATTAACTAATAACATCTTTATTTTTGATGGCATCCCATATAAACAGTTAACAGGAGTTGCCATGGGGACTTCTGTGGCAAATAATTTTGCGAATTTGGTACTTTTTTACTGGGAGAAGGAATATATTTTGAATAATAATTGTGAAATGAATACATATGTAAAAAGTTATGCTAGATTTGTTGATGATTGTTTTTTCATATGGCATGGTACGATAGAAGATCTTCATGTATTCACAACATATATTAATAACACGACAAACTTCTTCAAATTTAAAACGTGTTTCTCGCTAGATGAGATTGTATTTTTGGATGTAAAATTGTACAAAAGGAATAATACAATACAAACAATGGTGCATAAAAAGGATGTGCATACAATAAGATATTTAGAAAGCAGTAGTATGCACCCCCCATATGTATTTAAAGGCATAATGAAGTCACAGTTAATTAGAGTGAGTAGACTGACAACAGAGGAACAAGTATATCTAAATGAGGTAGCAATTATGAAAGCAGAATTTTTGAGAAGTGGTTATGCAGAAAATTTTATTGATAGGAATTTTGAAATGGTAACTGAAGGTAGAAACACTGATTACAAACCTATATTTACAAATGACATGACTGATGTTAGTTATACATTGCCCACACCCACTATAAGGAAAGAAAATAATTTAAGATATATAACCACTTACTCTGGCTACTCTAATCAAATATGTAGAATAATTGAGAAAAACTGGCCAATTTTGATGGCTATGCCAGAATTATGTAATTTAGTAGGACCTAAACCTAGTTTTGCATATAGGAACAGCCAGTCCCTAAAGAATATGTTGTGTTACAAAGATTTTGTGGAGCAACATAACCCTATACACAGCAAGATAGGGACTTATAAATGTTACAACTGTACTTGTTGTGCTGACATTTTAGAAGTAGATAGTAATTTTAAGCATCCTGTTACACACAAGAAATTTCAGTTTTATTGAATGCCAATTGTAACACAACGAAATTAGTTTATCTTGCAATCTGTATGCAATGTCAGGCATTTTATGTAGGAAAGACTATACGTAGGCTAAAAGACCGTATTATTGAACACAGATCTGAGATAAACAGGCAGATACAAACTAATGCTTTATATAAGCATATAAATGAGTTCAATACACACAGTTTTAAATTTAGATGTATAGATATAATACAAGTGGGTATGGGGGGGGGGGGTGAAGTTAATAACCTTTTAGAATTAAGGGAGTTAGAATGGATAATAAGGTTACAGGCTGACACCTCTCCGGGACTAAATAATGCTACCAGTATAAAACCTGTATTAGTTAAGCGACAAATGAATAACTTATAATATGCTAGGCTAGTGTTATAATAACCTTAAGAAGTAAAAATAAAGAACTCTATGAAAAAAATTTTATGTAAACTATTAAGGTATTTTAAAAGTCCTTATTATTATATAAATTTTTTGATAAAGAAGTGTATATATATATTTTTATAAATTATTTTTTGAATTATTTTTTTGTATTGTTTCTTTATTTCATATATTTTTTATTGGTTGGTTTGGTCATGTGATCTTAATTGTTTCCTCTATTTAAATGTGAAAAAATGTACAATTTTATATGCTGATGAAGGGTTGATAGCCCGAAAGCTTCATTAAATAGCTTAGCGTTCTGTGATTACTGTGTGTTTTTGGTGAGAATTTGCTCTATCTTCGTGTTCAGTTCAACTGATTTCATTTAAATATAAGTGTTACAGAACACGTTGTAAGAGGAAACCAAACCAGCCTTTTCATTCTTATTTTTATTGAAAATGGTTTTATCCATCAAGAGACTCCTTACAAAGGTAAATAATCCGCTATTGCAGAAGCAAGTATCTAATGATAACTCTCAAGAGACTCCAGTAACTGAGGATATAACAAAACTAACTAAATTAATTAATGTACTGGAGAAGAAAGTTAGCAGCTATAAACAGCTGCAATGGCAGAGGTTTAGCTTCTTAGCTTATCTTGAACTAGGTATAGTACCTAGGGGACTACGTGTACTCAAAATACCCTCATATGGTAATACCTATGAGGAACTCCTAGTTAAGTGGCAGCAACTTAACTTAGAACTGAGTGCAAGCTATATGAAGCTCATGAATAATTACTTTGAAGAGACTGAGAAAACATTAATAGAGGAGATAGAACAATGTGATAAGGATGTTCTATTAATGCTTAAAGGTGATGCTTTACATAATATTTATCAAGCTTTTATGGAAAGAATGCAGTCATTGGATACCAGGTTGGAGATAAAAAAGAAACGTAAGTTACAACGCGACATTGAAGACTACAAAAACGGCCATATTTTTTCTTGGCCGAGAACTGAGTTTAAATATCCATCTAAACCTGTTAAACATATGCCACAAGTACAACGTAATGCATATTCAATGGGTACAACTAAATCGCTAGACCAATTAGATGACTTCAATGTACCGTTTGCATCCAAGGATAGTTTGACCAATCAGCGAGAGCTCACGCCAAGCGTCACACATGCAACGCCTCTTCAACGTGGAGCTGAGAAAGCTAAGGAAAGGGAAACATATCGGCTACCAGCAGAAACCAACGTAGATGTTTTATTAACCTCAGCGACTGAAAGTGTTAACTTGGATTTACCTAAGACATCGACAACATCACTGCAATTGCGTGAAGTAAAGGGGAAGAGGCAGACTGAAATTTCTGCTTTTTTACCCTTTCGACTTCAACAACCAGAAAGGGTCCCTATGAAAAAATTACATACGGAGAGCAGTCCGGTATCCATGGCAGGAGAATTAATTCAATATCAAGGGGCGAAGAGGAAGTACAGCAGCCCAAAGAAAAGCAACAAAACACCGCGCAGGTGAAAGAGATTATAGCAATACGACAAGGTACTTTAAATTTAACGCAAAGTATTTTTTCAAATGAACAGTTTAAAGTACTAAGCAAAGGCCTAAAATTTATTCCCTTCGCTATGGATAATGTTGTAAATGCTATTATAGACTTAAAGCTTTTTGCTAGAAGTTTAATGTTGAAATTGATATTTAAAAATTCTGCTGCAAGTAATTTTGTTTGTAAAAAATCTAGCCTATTTATTCCTCAATTATCTCCTGTCCTTTTAGCATTTATAAATATTGTTGAACTTGAATTAAGATCTCTGTTTTCTAAACGAGATGCTACTATAAGGAACTATAATCTTTCCTATAATGAATATCAGGCCCTTAAACATTTAAAGAAAGATAAAGATATAATTATCAAACAAGCGGATAAAGGTGGGGCAATAGTTATAATGGACAGGAGCTACTACATGAATAAGTTTACTGCCTTTCTATCTGACATTGATACTTTTAAAAAAATAACATTTCTTGATGTTAAAAACTGTATAACACAAGTGAATATGGCTATCTATGATATGCAGTTGAATAATGATATCTCAATAGATATGTTCAATTACTTTTCTACTCCATGCCCTAAGACTCCACAGATATATGGAATTCCAAAGATACACAAGTCTCTGGAAGAACCACCACTGAGACCTATAGTCTCAGGTAAAGGGTGGATAACTGAAACTATATCCAAATATTTACAGATTATATTGTCTGAGATGTTACCTAAATGTGAAAGTATAGTAAAAGATAGTTCACATTTTTTGAAAAAAACTTAACACATGGTACAAAAATGTTTCTAATAATTATATTTTTGTAACCTTAGACATAGAGTCATTATTTACGGTCATCCCTATTGACTATGGTGTAGAAGCAATTAGAAGGTTATTACTTTCTAACACGACTAAACAACCCCGTGAGGTGGAGAACATATGTTTTCTCTTACACTTAATATTAACTAATAACATCTTTATTTTTGATGGCATCCCATATAAACAGTTAACAGGAGTTGCCATGGGGACTTCTGTGGCAAATACTTTTGCGAATTTGGTACTTTTTTACTGGGAGAAGGAATATATTTTGAATAATAATTGTGAAATGAATACATATGTAAAAAGTTATGCTAGATTTGTTGATGATTGTTTTTTCATATGGGATGGTACGATAGAAGATCTTCATGTATTCACAACATATATTAATAACACGACAAACTTCTTCAAATTTAAAATGTGTTTCTCGCTAGATGAGATTGTATTTTTGGATGTAAAATTGTACAAAAGGAATAATACAATACAAACAATGGTGCATAAAAAGGATGTGCATACAATAAGATATTTAGAAAGCAGTAGTATGCACCCCCCATATGTATTTAAAGGCATAATGAAGTCACAGTTAATTAGAGTGAGTAGACTGACAACAGAGGAACAAGTATATCTAAATGAGGTAGCAATTATGAAAGCAGAATTTTTGAGAAGTGGTTATGCAGAAAATTTTATTGATAGGAATATTGAAATTGTAACTGAAGGTAGAAACACTGATTACAAACCTATATTTACAAATGACATGACTGATGTTAGTTATACATTGCCCACACCCACTATAAGGAAAGAAAATAATTTAAGATATATAACCACTTACTCTGGCTACTCTAATCAAATATGTAGAATAATTGAGAAAAACTGGCCAATTTGGATGGCTATGCCAGAATTGTGTAATTTAGTAGGACCTAAACCTAGTTTTGCATATAGGAACAGCCAGTCCCTAAAGAATATGTTGTGTTACAAAGATTTTGTGGAGCAACATAACCCTATACACAGCAAGATAGGGACTTATAAATGTTACAACTGTACTTGTTGTGCTGACATTTTAGAAGTAGATAGTAATTTTAAGCATCCTGTTACACACAAGAAATTTCAGTTGTATTGTAATGCCAATTGTAACACAACGAAATTAGTTTATCTTGCAACCTGTATGCAATGTCAGGCATTTTATGTAGGAAAGACTATACGTAGGCTAAAAGACCGTATTATTGAACACAGATCTGAGATAAACAGGCAGATACAAACTAATGCTTTATATAAGCATATAAATGAGTTCAATACACACAGTTTTAAATTTAGATGTATAGATATAATACAAGTGGGTATGAGGGGGGGGTGATGTTAATAACCTTTTAGAATTAAGGGAGTTAGAATGGATAATAAGGTTACAGGCTGACACCTCTCCGGGACTAAATAATGCTACCAGTATAAAACCTGTATTAGTTAAGCGACAAATGAATAACTTATAATATGCTAGGCTAGTGTTATAATAACCTTAAGAAGTAAAAATAAAGAACTCTATGAAAAAAATTTTATGTAAACTATTAAGGTATTTTAAAAGTCCTTATTATTATATAAATTTTTTGATAAAGAAGTGTATATATATATATATTTTTATAAATTATTTTTTGAATTATTTTTTTTGAATTATTTTTTTGTACTGTTTCTTTATTTCATATATTTTTTATTGGTTGGTTTGGTCATGTGATCTTAATTGTTTCCTCTATTTAAATGTGAAAAAATGTACAATTTTATATGCTGATGAAGGGTTGATAGCCCGAAAGCTTCATTAAATAGCTTAGTGTTCTGTGATTACTGTGTGTTTTTGGTGAGAAGTTCAATTTACAACATAGATAAAGCCAAAAAAGAGCAAAAGTGTGGGAGAAGATGGAGAGGAGTCAAATTAATTCAGCCTGGTGAGGAGCATGTTAATCTTGGGGAGGTTACAGAAATAATATAACTAATTATAAAACAGTTAACAAGTCCAATTTCCAAAATTTGAGAACAGTATATATCATAGGAAGAGTTGCTAGGGAAAAGCAGATAAGATGAAAAGTGAGGAGATTACTTCAAGTGGGGGTTTGACAAGGGCATGACCAAGTCTTCAGGAGAAAAAAGTTTAAAATGCTTCTTATGCTGAGAGGGAGCAAGTTCCAAGCATGGGCTACGGAGTATTTGTAAAGGGTCTTACCAATGTTTTTGTTGGGTTTGTATAATGGAAGGAGGTGTTTACTGGCAGCACAGAGGTGGTGAGGGGGGTTATAGGAGGAGACTAAATTGGGGATGGAGGGACAGGATCAGGGTTCATATAGGCTAAAGTGTGCAATACATAGCTGGGGTATAAGTAACTGTTTGGAGAATTCTGGCCATTAGAGTGACCTAAGGGCAAGCCAGTGGTGAGTTTTGGAGAGGTTGGTGGCAAATCTGGCAATTTTGTTATAAGTTTGCTCTAATTTAGTGATAAGAGATGTTTGAACATGAGTAAGGACAGGGGCAGTATAAAGAAGGCAGGGTAGGAGTAGGGCCTGAGCAATGGAGTGTTGGGAGGTAGGTGACAGAAATATTTGATTACAAAAGAGAAGTCAAAGTTTCTGGTGGGGCATTTTTATACTTTGTTGAATGGAGGAGGTAGAAGAGATCTAGGTCTGAGAGTTTAGTTAGAAACTTAGAATGAGAGACAGCATCAAAGGCCTTTGAAATACTGAGGAAAAGACTGGGGATGAGGAGGTTATTGTCACGGGCTTCACCTATTATTTGGTTAAATAACAGTAATGCAGTAGAAGTGCTATGGTGGAGCCTAAAGCCATGCTGGGTAGGAGTGAGGAGATTGTTATCGAGAAGGTGTTTGAGTAGCTGAACATGGATGCACTTTTCCAAAATTTTGGATAGGGGGACAGGATAGCAATAGGTCTAAAGGTAGAGGGATCTGTAGAGTTGCCAGCTTTGTGAAGAGGGATAGTATAGAAGGGTTTCCAAATGGCAGGGACCAGGGCTTCTAAGATGGAATGGTTAATAAAACAGTAGAGACAGGGTAGGTGACGGATTGTGCAGCTCTTTTTAGGAAATGAGGGGATAGTTTTTCTACTGATAGAGAGCAGGATTTAAGTTTGTTAAGGAATAACATTCTTCTACATAGCAAAAGTCCCAAATCAGTCTCCCAATTGAACTGTAGTTTCTTTTCAAACATAAAAACAAACTATATGTTGTGAGTAGTGCTAATCACTCCTGCAAAGCACTAATCAGAACTGCCATTATAAAAACTTCAACTACGATACAGGGATGATATCTTTAAACATCACCATCAAGACCAATTTCCATTCTGTAGTTCTCCAACATGTAAGGGTGTTGTATGGTAATGCTTCTGTTTTTGCTAAAACACAGCAGCTACCCTAAGACTGATCTAGAGTTATTTATTATTTATTGACATTTGTTTACCGGGAAAGTCCACTGGGCCAAATGAACCCATTTTCAGTGGAGGCCTGGAGAGAAAAGCTCCGCAGGACAATGAATACACTGGTGCATAACATTAAAAACATTTAGAATATGTAGTAAATACATAACATTCAAAACAGATAGTAAATATAAGCAATGTTAGCACAAAGAGATGAAATTTAGAAAGACAATAGCATAGAAAGGATATAGATATGAACTATGCACAGATATCAATTTAAGTATCCATTTTAACATAACTAACTTGTAGTTATGTAGTTTTATGATAAGCAGTTGCTTGCAGATATTTGTAATGAATAAGATCAGGATAGTTATCTCTTGCAGTGACTTTGATGGTTGCCACCATGGTTGTTCCTGAGGGTGTATGACTTTGCTTGCATGACCCATGATTAAAAGCAAGTATAATAAGGCTTTAAATGGATAAATGAAAAGCACTTCTGACATACGCAGTTCAAGAACCATGCATACCACTGAGGTGTTTAATCTCGTAATAACATTTTTTATGTCAAACAAAGAAAGACAGATGTTGGCACTTTAAATGGTAAGCAATCTGAAGTAATAACTGCACAGTATTCTTACAAAATAAACAAAGATTATTGTAGTTATTTTATAGGTGTAAGTCGTTTAAATCAACAGCAAGCTCAGGAATACATAGCTCATTAGTATATTCATCTGTACTTAGCAATACAGTTAAGCTACCAGCAAAGACTAGCATATTTTGCCCTCATGTTATTATCCATGCCCCTTTACTTCTATTTCATACTATGGTTTGATAACTCATTTCGAGCATCTCTCAGACTACCACAATGAATACTGTAGAAAATTATGACTACAATAATAAGATTCCCACTGCCACAAACTTTTCTATTACCATTTAACCAGTTGGTCACTTGCTCTAAAACTGCATCCAGATTACATCATGGTACAATCTATAAAGCGAGTACAGTACATCTTGCAAGCTTTCACTATCAAGGGGCAACTGAGATGCATATCATCAATAGACCTAAAAGCAGGTCTTCTTCTTTCCAGCAGTTGTTCTATGCTGGGGTCAATATATGTATCCATTTGTTAATTGGTGTGGTGATCAGGCCCAGTCTGGGGTATACAATCAGAAGGTAGGACAAAAGATTACAAGTATATAAAATTAAATGCAGTGATATATGGAGGTTAACAGGTCTAGAATTATAAAAACGGAACATCCTTTAAAAGCCAACATCACTAAAACTGTTAACTGCAACTTCTTACTAATTGATTAATTCTAAAAAGACGGTGTCAACTTCATCACAACTCTAGGTTGGTTAAACAGGATGATTCCCCAGAAATTATCCACATGCAAATCGCCACAGCACAAAGTCTCATACCATGTCCTATTAAGCTATAGGTCATCTTCTGGGTCCCTAAACTCCCATAGGCCATACCTAGACGTATTGGAGACCCTCAACAGTAAACCAAATACCCTAGTCATGGGAAACTTTAACTATGACTCTACAGACTGGGAAACATACATTGCTTCATACTCATAGACATGATGATTCCTAGACAAATACCCTTGACCAGATAGTGCGCACACTCACCATAGGTTAAAAATAATGGACCTGGTAGTCACCAGTATGGGAAAGCACTGCAACTTAGTAACCACAGCAAACCCTGAAAGAGTTGGGAACTATTACAAACCAAACTACATCCTTTTAAGAGACAGTTTGTCAAAATTCAGTGCTTCACCCAAAAGAGAGTTCACAGCAACCTATCCAGAAATTTTCACAGAGACCCTGTACAGCCAAGTAAATAGCTGTATAGAGGCTGCTGTACCTAGTAGAAGCAAGCTCAAAGCAAACTCTAAAACAAACCACACTGTTGGATTCACAGCTTTAATAGGGTGAATAACAAAAGGAAAACAGTTGTGGCTAAAATCAGGAAGAGCAACTTCCATAATGACAAGACCTTCCTAAAGTAAACAGGAAATTGAGGACTAATTAAGTCCAACTATACCAAACCTCAAAGGAAGCAAATATCAGTGTGCCAATATGGTGGTCAATGGTGCCACCTTCACTGAGCACAGCAAAATAGTGAATTTGCTGGCTGGCAAATTGAGCTCAAACTTCACCCTTTGTCTTCCTCCATAAAATACCTACACACAAAGGCCCCCCAACTACTAACAGGGAGCAGGTCCAGGGGATGTTAGCTAATGTAAAAAAACACAGCCTCAGTGGGCCCAACAATATCCTGGAATACCTCCTCAATAGTCGGAAACATTACCTATCAGGACCATTTAAGTCACTTTTCAACTACACACTCAAATCAGGCTTTGTACCATGATGATGGAGGACTGCAATACTTATCCCTTACACAAAGGTGGACCATCAACTGACACCAGAAATTCCAGATCTATTAGTCAGACTAATTTAATATGCAAAGCCATGGAACAAATCATGGAAATGATCAACAAAGACATAGGCAACCTTCAAACACTGGCCTCAACCCAGTTTGGCTTTGACAAAGAAAGATCATGCCTACTAAACCTAGCTGACTTTTTTGAGGAGATCACCAAGACAATTGGTGAGGAGAAAATGGTGCATACCACCTACCTGGACCTGGCTAAAGCATGTAATACAATGCCCCACTAGGGTATAGTTGATAAACTCACCAAACTTGCCATACACCCCTACATAACTCACTGGATTGCTAGCTGGTTCACAGACAGGACCCAGGAAGTCAGGATTGGTGAGACCACCTACACTGAGAGACTGGTCACCAATGGGGTACCTCCGGGCTCTATGCTGGGACAGGTCCTATTTGGCATCTACTTCTAAGAGGTAAAGACTAATCAAAGATTCCCCCATGACAAACATCTTACAAGAGGGTCTAACACAGATAAATCACTGGTGCCAAAGTCACAGATAAAAACTGAATGCCAACAAATGCATTACAGTGCTTTTTGGGAAAACTCCCACCCAGACTAATAACGCCATCAAAAAAGATAACCCTAAGAGTTGACCCGGTAGTCAGGGATCTAGGAACATATGTAGACAGTAATCTGGCCTTGTAAGAAAATCATTCAACGTCATTCAACTTATATGTAAGGACATGTTCAAGGAAGTCATAGCATCCCTTTTCGGACACATCATTGATATACCTTTCAGCCTTATAGAGCAACAAATCTGGATGAAAGCTAAAATAATGGGAGGTAGACAAAGGCACAAAAAATATGGATAGATGTTGAATAATGCTCTTATAAACCTGGAAATTTGCTACAACAATAGAATTTGTGTCGAGCAATTTCTGAAGGATATGCAGTCTGAAACTCAAATGTATGTCATTTAGAGATTTCCTTACTGATTTGCCAGAAAACCACAAATTTTATAATGAACAAACCAAAAAATCTAGACATTATATGAAAATCTGCACAGCTGAGAGGCATGATCATTGAGTATTTTGCCCCCTTCAGCATGTATGTGACCAGACGTCTGGTACATGCGAGTTCAGCTTGGTTCAAGTAAGTAGAAACCCACTCAAATGTGGTGCTTAAATACCAGAAGCTAAAACTTCAAAAACTCAAAAGAACCAAGAAGGGTGCTTACTCCAAGCCCTAGACCAATCACCCTTCACCAGATGGGTTCTATTCAGCACTTCCAATCAAAAATGGCTTAGAAAATGCTTTCAGAATACAACAGCCACTACAAACAGACCCAGATACAGCAAACCTGCATTTGGACTATGCTACAGCTACTAGCTACACTAATTAGGCAGGAAAAACTAAAAAAACGTTTTAAACAGCAGAAAAACAGCAAGGAAACACTAAAGAATGTTTAAACAGCAAACAAATCAGTTATTGAAAACACTGCTTGGTGGGAAAACAGAACAAACCAAACAGATGCTTTGCAAACAGAGAAAAATAGCAACAATTACTTTGCAAACAGTGAAAAAAGCATAAAAGCTTTGCAAACAGTGAAAGCAGCAACAAAATACTACTTAACAGGCACAGTAATGCAGACAAATGCAGTACAGACAGTGCAGTTTACTTTACAATATTAAAATACAGTATTAAATAAGCAGAACACAAAAAAGTGCAGTGAATAGTATAATCAAGGGGAAAAAAAACAGGCAACTTATGGTTTTTGGGAAGCTCAGAAGCCTCTAGATATCTGGTATCTCAGCTAAGAGTTGTGGCTAGTAGCTCACCTCAGTTCAGCTCGGTTCAAACAAGCCTTCAGCTACCAGCCTGCTTCCAGTCTGAAAATGTGCAATACTCACCTGAAAAGTGTTTCCCCGAAACATTCAGTGTGACTGCTTCTGTGTCTTCCCTTGTTAAGAAAATGTTGTGTAGAGTGAAACTTGAGAGTTGATGGTTCAAATATCCGTGGGGCTGAAGAGTTTTTTTTTCCATGATATTTACATTATAGTATGGATACATTGATCAAACTCCGATGATGACAGGATGAGTATAGGTCTGTAAAACCTGTTACTTTTCAGTATTTCACTTAACCTGTCTGAGTTTCACATTTTCTAAGTTAAAGTACTTCAGATTGATATGCAAAAAACTCTATTCCTCTTCAGATAGTTTCTTGGGAGGAAATGGTTCAGTCTAGGGATTAGTTTGGATAATGATGATTTTATTTAGTATCTGTTATAAAAGGATTGTTTCTGTGTGTTTTTACAATGGGTCTAGGAGAGTTGTATCAAGATTATTTATGCGTGTTTTTTAATAGATTTGGGATGGTTACATCAAGATTGTTTCTTTGTATTTAACAGGTTTGGGCCATTTACATCAGGATTGTTTCTGTGTTTTTTTTTAATGGAGGAATCTCGGTCTATATTAGCAAGAAGCCCTGGACTGTATCCTCATGCAAATATCCCTAGACAAAGTTCCATTCCATATCCTAGCAAGCTAAAAGTCAACCTCTATGTCCCAAATTCTCATAGCCTGTACCTAGACTTACTGGAGACATTTACCTTTAAAGCAAATATCCTATTCATGGGATTGTTTCTGTGTGTTTTTAACAGATCTGGGCCAGTTGCATCAGGATTGATTCTGTGTGGTTTTAATGGGTCTGAGCCACTTATATCAGGACTGTTGGTGTGTGTGTTTTTTTAATGGGTCTGGACCAGTTATCTCATGCCTGTTTATGTATGGTTTTTAATGGGTCTAGGCCAGTTATACCAGGATTTTTTTCCGTGTATTTTTAACCAGTTTTATTAGGACTGCTTCTGTGCATTTTAGTGGGTCTGAGACAGTTTTATCATGGTCAATCTGTGTTTTTTAATGGATTTGGGCCAATTCCAAAGTGGAACTACCTTTTCAGTTACATGTTTCCCATTCTTCTGCTTATTACCGAGTCAAAATAATGGACATCTGCCATACCTGCCCTGCAGTTAGCTGGATTTGCTCTTAGCCAGCTTAGTACATGAAGTCAGAAGAAATGACCTGTTCTTTATGGCTATGCCTTTCATATTCCTTAGGGAATATCAACAAATTATCCAGATAAGCTGCTTAATATCTTATGGGTCTAAAAATACTGTCCATGAGCCCCTGGAGTATTGCTGGTACTCCATGGAGACCACTTGGCATGACTCTAAGGAATAACTGGCCATAAGGCCATTTTTTTCCTTTTCTTCTGAAACTAGTAGGCTTTGTCAATAACTTCTATTAGGTCTAAGGTCTAAGGCAGAGAGAAACTTAGCCTTGTTTAACTTTTTCTAGTCCATCCTCTCAAGGCATCCTATATTAAATTTGTACATGCTCTTTAGTTTTTCCTGAAGTTATTACAAAATGTGATAGCACCATCAGTCTTGAGGACCAGTAAAATGGGCTTATTCTACTTACCCTGAGATTCCTCTATGGCTCCAGATTTGAGCATTTTCTGTATCTCTTGATTAACAGCTGGACGTTGGAAATCTTGTATTTTGCATGGTATTAGATTTTTTATTAGGTAAACTTTCAGTTTTCAGTTGATTAAATTGGTCCTGCCAGTGCAAACTCCATTACCACTTCCTTCTGGGACACTGACAGTGTCTCACCTATCTTCACTTCTGGACTTAATAGGTTTTATCTTCTGCAAATATACTCAATGTAAATATCAGTTTCTTTCCAAGGATTCAGAACATTTTAACTTACTTTACCTATTTGTTCTATAACTTCAAAAGGTCCTGACACCTTTGCAAATAACTTGTTCTCATCTATGGGGCAGTAATATAAATATTGTTCTCCTAATCTGAACTAAGCTGTGCATTTCTATTATATGTTCTCTGTTGTTTCCAATACCCTTTTCATATGTTCATTTACTTTATTACATTATTGTTCCCTACCTCTCCTGTAAGTCTGTAAGATGTTCCATCGTAATTTTAAAGGGGGTATTTCCCTTTCACAGGTTTCTTTGCTATAGCCAGTAAGCTTTTGTGATGCCTGCCATATAGCAATTGAAACAGAGTGAAAGTAGAGGAGGCTTAGGCCCCTAATGCACTGCAAAGAGGAGCTGTGAGAGAAAGTGGTCTTGATGATCTTGCTATTTTCCCACTTTCTATAATTTAAAAAAAAAGTTCAGTTACTGAGTTGCTGTTCTGAACTGTTTGTAAGTTTCTTGGAGGCCAGTGCTTACTTGGGCTAAAGGGAAGTCTCTGTGTTCACCAGTGGCAGTGGTTAACACTGAGCAGCCTGCCTGTCCCTGTAGTTTTATTGGCCATTTTGGGTCAATTCCAAACTCCTTGATCTCTCTCTCTTAAAACCCTGCAACTCTCTTTTTGCATGGTCTTGTGCTCAGAGCAGTGTCGGTCAGTGCCGGTTAGCTGGGATATCCTATTCCTGGCTCCACAAAGTCTGCACTGCAAATTTTCCATTAGAACTAGGTAAGCCTCAACTCAAGTGCTTCAGATCAACTGCTCTTATTGCAGCACTTGCATAACCCAAATCAGCACTTGTCCAAATCTCCTAGACAGCACAATTATTTTCCAAATCTCCAAGACAGCACTATTATAATACAGCATAAGACCCTCGACTGTCCACAAGACAAGTGAAACTCACTCTTCCAAGCATATCCAGAGGTCAGCTTCAGGTGTACTCTCCAGTTTATCTGGTGGAATTGGGCATCCTGAGGCAATGTCACAACTGCCTCATGTATACAGACAACCCTTTCCTCTTACCTCTAGACACAAACACTTGTGAGAGATGCAAATACACAGCCAGACTGGAGGCTAAGCACTCTCAACCCATGACTGTATGACTGTAACAGACAGTCAAGAGGAGAAGAGACACACTAGCATCACACCACCAGTCACACATGGATCTACAAAACAAGCACCGGCAAAACATACACATAAATACACAAAAACATATTCGGAGTCACTAGGTACTAATCTGAAAAAGAAACAGTGCCCTCCAAAGCAGACAAGCAAGCAACCTGCACCTCCAAACACAAGCCAGAAAACACATAATTCACCTCAGCAGTGTGCCTCACGACAGCCCCATACCCAACACACTAGTAATAGGAGACTCTATAGTAAGGCACACAGATGTTCCACTCACCAGGCTGAACAAAGAGAACGTTACTGTCAGCTGCCTGTTGGGTGCTAGGATCCGCCACATAACACAGGCACTTAGGTCACTCCAGAACAAGTACAAGTATGATGCTGTCATTGTACATGTTGGTGTGAATGATCTAAGACGTACCTCCCTGGACTACATGAAAAGAGACATTGAAGAGCTCTCTGATCATGTAGCCCAAGCTGGTATGACCCTGACTTTGAGTAACATACTACCTTCACCTAGAATGATACCACAATACAAAGACAAAATGATCAATTTCAACAATTGGCTAAGCTTCTGGTGTCATTCTAAGGGGATCCAGTGTCTGTCTTCCTGGGATGACGTGATAGACAAGCCTCGCTGTTTCACCAGAGATGGTTTGCACCTGTCACTCCTAGGCTTTTGAATACTGGCCATGGCTCTTGTCGTCCCCATAGTGCCTTTTTTAGGCAAGGCTCAAAGGACAAACCAACCACTATAACCAGCACAGGTAACCAAAAACTAAGGGTAATGCTACTCAATGCCAGAAGTCTCAACCTCAAAATGCACGCACTCAAGGCACTCCTCAGTATGGAGAAGATCGATGTTTGTGCAGTGACGGAAATCTGGTTCAAGGCTCCAGAGAGACCCCCAGCACTACCAGGTTACAATTCATATAATATCTTCTGGCCTCAGTTACTGGATCACAGTACAAAGGGCAGAGGTGTACCCATATTCATCAAGTATACCCACATCTCCAGTTTAGTGGCAAAACATGATGCCCCAGAGATCATCCACGTGCAGCTATCAGCAGGCAAAACCACATTTCAAGTCATAGCCTGTTATAGATCACCCACCATGTCCCAAGATGCTCACTCAGCATTCCTTGAGGCATTGGAAAATATAAAGGTCCTACCCAACACCATAATTTTGGGTGATTTCAACTACCCTGGTATAGACTGGGCGAACTACCAAAGTTCTAACTCCTATGCCCAGCGGTTCATAGAATTTATAAATTCAAATGCCCTTGAACAACTGGTATGTTCTCCCACTAGAGGGGACAACATATTGGATTAAGTCATCACAAATATGGGTGCCCATTACCACACCCGTTTTCACTCCCTCTCTGGTCAGATCAGACCACAAACTGATAATCCTAGACATCCTCACCCCTCCATCTCCCCCAGTCAAAGAAACCATCGTAAAAAACCTTTCCAAAGCAAACTTCAAACTACTTGCGTCAGAAGTGGAAAGCTTCACTATCCCCTTGCAGAAGGATAATGATATCCAGGATGCAGAATCCTACACCAAGGCACTTTATATACATCTTCAGGATTGCATGGACTGTGCTATCCCAAATAAAACCAAGACTCCTTTCTCAAGCAAGAAGAAACCAGTCAGGTGGACCCCGGCCATAAGCAAACTATACAATAAAAGGAGGAGACTTATACAAAAAAAGGCCAAATCTCAAGTAGAAACATCTTCCCTGATCAGCTTTAGTAAGAAATTGAGGGCCCTCATCAAGTCAACTAAAGCCAATTTCGAAAAGAAAGCTGCCAAGGATGCCAAGGATAACCATAAGGCCTTCTATGGTTACGGCAAAAACCTAAATGGCAATGCTCAGGTCTGTTCTGAGCTAGTACAAAATGGAACAAAATACACTGACCCCACTGACATTGCCAACATCTTGGCTGACAGGTTCAGTGCAAATTTCTCCCCCCACCACCACCTACAGGGCCTATTACTATTCCAGGGGATTGTGTAACTCCAATTATTACTGATACGTTGATTAATAAGGCTCTATCTAAAGCTAAAAACACTGCCTCCATGGGACCAGATGGTGTCCTGGGCTATGTCATATGTGACCTCCAAAATGAATTAAATCCGCATCTGAATACCCTGTTCAGTCTCAGCCTCTCGACAGGATATGTGCCCATAGAATGGCGCACAGCAACGGTGGTTCTGCTGCACAAGGGTGGGCTCACAACCGACCCTGGGAACTACCGACCAATAAGCCTGACGAGTCTGATCTGTAAGGCAATGGAGCGAATCATTATGGAACTCATAAATGGAGAGATCGGGAACCTCCAACACTTGACCCCACACAGTTCGGTTTCGTCAAGGGCAGATCATGCCTCCTGAACCTGGTGGACTTCTTTGAGACAGTTACTCAGGCTATAGATAAGGGAAAGTAGGTACACACAGCTTACTTTGACCTTGCTAAAGCATTTGACACCATTCCCCATTCGGGTATTATTGATAAACTCACCAACCTGGGCATAAACCCTTACGTCACAAGATGGATCGCAGACTGGCTCTCAGACAGATCCCACAAAGTAAGAGTAGCAGGATCTATGTCCGAATCCAGACCAATAACGAGCGGTTTGCCTCAGGGCTCTGTCCTGGGGCCCCTCCTGTTTGGCATATACTTCTCAGAAGTACAGGCAAGCACTGAAGGGCTGTGGCTGACCAAGTTTGCAGACGACTGCAAACTGGGTGCTATAATAGAGTCTCTGGCCGACATGGATATCCTCCAGAAGGGCCTTAATGAGACTGATTCATGGTGTGAAAGCCATGGTCTCAAGCTAAATGCTAAAAAATGCGTAGTAATCCCCTTTGGAAAAAAAGAGTACCCGCAACTACCACATCGGAGGCAACCCCCTGAAATCTGAAGTAGTAATAAGGGATCTAGGGACCCAAGTAGATAGTCAGCTTTCCTTTGATAACCATGTTGCCAAGGTGGTTAGAAAATCCTTCTATGTGACCCATCTGATCATGAAAGGGTTTGCATCAAGAGCTAAGGATGTAGTGGTGTCCCTCTACTCTTCCCTCATTAGACGAATTATTGAGTACAATGCACCAATTGGAATGTACCTGGCTAGGCATCTCCAGCAGCTGGAGAGACCACAGAGGTTCGTCACTAAGAGGATTACTGGCCTCAAACAGTTGCCCTATGCAGCACTGTAAGGCTTTTCTCTGTTGCATACTGCTTTCTCAGAGCCGATCTCTGTCTAACATACAAAGCCATGTCCAACCCAGAACTGTTAAACATTTTCCATCTTAGCAACACCAAATCCACTCGAGCTACATGCTCTAGGGATATAAACCTCAGCACAACAATGAATAGAACATGCTGGAGGGATAGATTCCCTTCGCAAAGACTTCCCTTGCTATGGAACAAGGTCCCGATCTACATAAGACAGAGCCCCTCACTATCACTCTTCAAGAGGAACCTTGACGAGTGGATGGGTGACAGAGGGTTCACACCAGGGATCATACCAACAGCTCTACTAGATAGGGTCCAAGGGTACTAGCTGCTAGATCAAGGGCCTAGGGAACTAACTAAAGGGGCGGTGAATACCACACAATGTGGCTGGGCTAATATATGCCTTAGGGCAGATAGCCCAGTATCTACCTATGAACCTATATATAGAGGTCCTTAGCTGTGTTATCACAAAGAATTGGCAAGGTCCGTGCATCGTTCTGGTTATAAATGGAATTCCTTGATCCATAACCACTGCTTTAGGAACTACTATTCTGGAGAAAAGGAATATTAGTTCTTTAACTACAGTCTTGACATGAACTTTTCATAAATGTATAGGTTTGTAGTTAATTATTATGCTAATGACCACCAGGGCCTTTATAAGATTAGTCATGCAATCCAACCAAATTGTGTCCCTATGTATCATGGGCATTTACAAAGAAGGGGGTATGTTAGGTAGGAAGTTTATAGAGGTTATGTGGGGGATATGTTAGTTTGGGCATTACTGTCTATCAGACACATGGGGGCCATACCTGAGGTGAATTTCCAATTTCCCATCCACTGGTCAAGATTATGCTTAAATAGAGTTAGGGATGGACTCTGCTTCACATGGAGGGAGAGCATCTTCCTGACGATGGGGTTCCTCTGAGACACAAATCTGCCTCACCAAGATTCCTTATTTAAGTCACAAGCAAAATTTAAATCCTTGGATCAAGTGTTTCTGATACGGTTTGTTTTGTGGATGTGTCCATCAGAGCTGGATCTGGGGATGCTTTATATTGTAGGCATGGATCACCTCTCAGTAACCTGTATGAAATAGAGTATAAAGGCAAGGCTTTAAGGTGATCCATACAGGACAATGTGTTCATACCCTGGATTCTCCTGGTAAGGAACCTTTCTGGTGATTCCAACTGATGCAAATGCATTTTCAAGCACGTGTCGAAGGAGGTATTATACTCACTGACGAGTCTGATAAGGGCCAAATAAAGTGGCATTATGAATTCCTTGGACCTGGAAGCCATGCCCTTACTTATAAGTTGAGGAACACAGAATGATTTTCTTACCACCTTGGCCACATGCTGGTTAAAAGTCAGATTACTGTCTACGTATGTTCCCAGATCCCTGACTACTAGGTCCTCTCTTAGGGGTATCTTATCAATGGAGTATTTGACCTGAGTGGCAGTTTTCTCAAAAGGCACTACAATGCACTTCTTGGCATTGAGTTTTAATCCATGACTTTGGCAGCAGTCATTTGAGTGTGTTAGACCCTCTTGTAAGATCTATCTGTCATGAGGGGAATCTATGATAACTCTCAATTTGCAGTCACCTATGAATTTGGCCAACCAAAATGCCCTTGACATTAGCCTTTACCTCTAGAAGTAGATGCCAAATAGGAGCGGTTCCACCACAGAGACCTGAGGTACCCCACTGTCAACAGGTTTCTTAGTGAACGTAGCATCACCAATCCCGATTTCCACGGTCCTGTCTGTGAGACAGCTGGCAATCCAGCAAGCTATATATGGGTTTTTGCTCAGTTTGGTGAGTTATCAATAATACCAGAGTGGGGTATTATATTGAACACTTTAGCCAGGTCAAGGTAGGTGGTATGCACCAGTTTCCCCTCATTCACTGCCTTGATGAACTTTTCAAAAGAAATTCGCCAGGTTTAGTAGACACGATCTTCCCTAAACAAAGCCAAACTGAGTTGGGTCCAGTGTCTGATGCCTGCTTATGTCTTTGATGATCATTTCCATGATAATTCATTCCATAGCATTGCACATCAGATTAGTCAGAGTAATAGCTCTGTAGTTTCTGAGGTTGATTGATGGTCCATTCATGTGAAGTGGGATAGTTGTTGCACTCCTCTATTCTTCTGGTACAAATCCTGTTTTGAGGCTATAGTTGAAGTGTGACTCAAGGGGTCCTGATAGTTCATGTTTCCAGCTATTCTGGTTAAAAGTATTAACATTTTTGCACAAAGATTTAACTACGAGTAAGAACTGGAATACATGCATTTAATCGAACGTTAGTTGTCCAGCGTCCTACATGTCGAAGGCAGTGACCCAAGTTTCCACAATGTCGAATTTTCAGATGCAGAATCTATGAACACTGAACGTCAGTCAGGCTAATCACCCCCCGCCCCCCATTCTTGACCCATGGTAGCACTTGTTTTGCTGGTTGAGCAATCGGAAATGTCGAATTCGGTATTATGCTCGACATTCGGACCATTGACAAATGTGGGATTCGACACTTCAGTTCAGAGAATGTAACATTCGGAGTTGGTGTGTTCGATTAAATGCATGTATTCTGTAAGAACTACTTATATGCGCACACTGAACACACACCAACCTAGCCAACAGGAATAACAATGCTCCTACTTAAGTGTGAACCTGCAAGCTACCCTAAAAACTATACACCAATAACTTGCCTTCTGATGACGTATAAACTATACACATGAATTGATGCCGACAGAGTTTATAGTCATTTAGAAAAAACTCAATTATGGCAGTAGAACAAAGGGCAATAAAAGAAAGCCATATGGCTAAAGGATTATTTGTTGTTAAATAAAGTCATAGTAGAGAACTGTAAAAGGGGAAAAAAAATATAAGCATGGCATGGATTGACTACAAAAAAGCATTTGATGGTATCCCACATTCATGGATAAAAGAGTGCTTAAAAATGTATAAGATACACTCTACACTGATAGGTTCATAGGTTGGTACTGGGCTATCTGCCTGAAGGCATATATTAGCGCAGCCACGTTGTGCGGTATTCACCGCCCCTTTAGTAGTTCCCTAGACCCCTGTACTAGCAGCTAGTACCCTTGGCCCCTATCTAGTAGTGCTGTTGGTGTGATCCCCAGTGTGAACTTTCTGTTACCCATCCACTCATCAAGGTTCCTCTTGAAGAGTGATAGTGAGGGGCTCTGTCTTATGTAGATCGGGACCCTGTTCCATAGTAAGGGAAGTCTCTGCGAAGGGAATCTATCCCTCCAGCATGTTCTATTTATTGTTGTGTTGAGGTTTATATCCCTAGAGCGTGTAGCTCGAGTAGATTTGGTTTTGCTAAAATGGAGCATGTTCAACAATTCTGGGTTGGACATGGCTCTGTACGTTAGACAGAGATCACCTCCGAGAAAGCGGTATGCAACAGAGAACAGTCTTAGCTTTTTCAATCGTACTGCATACGGCAACTGTTTGAGGCCAGTAATCCTCTTGGTTAGGTACCTCTGTGGTCTCTCCAGCTGCTGGAGATGTCTAACCAGGTACATTCCAATTGGTGCATTGTACTCATTAATGGGTCTGATGAGGGAAGTGTAGAGGGGCACCATTACATCCTTAGATCTTGATGCGAACCCTTTTGTGATCAGATGGGGTCACATAGAAGGATTATCTAACCACTTTGGCAACATGGTTATCAAAGGAAAGCTGACTATCTACTTCGGTTCCTAGATCCCTTATTTCTTCTTCAGATTTCAGGGGATTATCTCCTATGTTGTAGTTTGCGGGTATTCTGTTTTTTCCAAAGGGGATTACTAAGCATATTTTTGCATTTAGCTTGAGACCATGGCTTTGACACCATGCATCAGTCTCATTTAGGCCCTTCTGGAGGATCTCCATGTTGGCCGGAGACTCTATTATAGCACCCAGTTTGCAGTCGTCTGCAAACTTAGTCAGCAACAGCCCTTCCGTGCTTGCCTGTACTTCTGAGAAGTATACGCCAGTTTGCAGTCGTCCACAAACTTAGTCAGCCACAGCCCTTCCGTGCTTGCCTGTACTTCTGAGAAGTATATGCCAAACAGGAGGGGCCCCAGGACAGAGCCCTGAGGCACACCACTCATTACTGGTCTGGATTCGGACATAGATCCCACTATTCTTACTTTATGGGATCTGTCTGAGAGCCAGTTTGTGATCCATCTTGTGACATAAGGGTTTATGCCCAGGCTGGTGAGCTTATCAATAATACCTGAATGGGGAACGGTGTCAAATGCTTTAGCAAGGTCAAGGTAAGCCATGTGTACCTCATTTCCCTTATAAATAGCCTGAGTAACTCTCTCAAAGAAATCCACCAGGTTCAGGAGGCATGATCTGCCCTTGACGAAGCTGAACTGTGTGGGGTCCAGCGACTGGAGGTTCCCAATCTCTCCATTTATGAGTTCCATAATGATTCGCTCCATAGCCTTACAGATCAGACTGGTCAGGCTTATTGGTCAGTAGTTCCCAGGGTCAGTTGTGGCCCCACCCTTGTGTAGCGGGACCATCATTGCCGTGCGCCATTCTATGGGCACATATCCTGGGGAGAGGCTGAGACTGAACAGGGTATTAAGATGCAGGGTTAATTCCTTTTGAGTCACAGATGACACAGCCTGGGACACCATCTGGTCCCATGGAGGCAGTGTTTTTAGCTTTAGATAGAGCCTTGTTAACCAATGTATCAGTAATAATTGGACTTACACAATCCCCTGGAATGGTAATAGGCCCTGTAGGTGGTGAGGGGGGGGGGGGATTTGCACTGAACCTGTCAGCCAAGATGTTGACAATGTCAGAAGGGTCAGTGTATTTTGTTCCATTTTGTACTAGCTCAGAACAGACCTGAGCATTGCCATTTAGGTTTTTGACGTAGCCATAGAAGGCCTTATGGTTATTCTTGGCAGCCTTGGCAACTTTCTTTTCAAAATTAGCTTTAGTTGACTTGATGAGGGCCCTCAATTTCTTACTAATGATCTTTCTGATCAACTACATTACAATAAGCATGAAACAGTGGCAGACCACTTTGCAATTAAGTCATGATAAAGGACAATTATTATCCCAGGGATAAAAATTCAAAGGGGTCTATTCCAGGGTTACTCTCTTTCACCGCTGCTATTCTGCCTTGCCCTTAACCCATAAAGCTGTCTACTTAACAGATTAGGCATGGCTATAATTTCGCTCCTAGAAAGCAATATAGTGTAAAGACTTCTCATCTTCTCTTTGTTGATGATTTAAAACTGTTTAGCTCATCAGATGAAGAAGTGAAAGTACAACTGGAAGTTGGCAAAACTTTTTCAAATGACATAAGAATGCCATTTGGTCTTGTTACATTGCCCTTCTTTCTCCTTTGGCAAAGATCATGGAGAAATGCATCCACAGGCAATTACTTGACCACTTAACCCAAAATAACTTACTTTCCGGCTGTCAACATGGTTTCAGACCCTCACACAGCCCTACCACTCCCCTCCTTTCCTTTACAGATTGCATAAACAAAAACCACAACCTTAATAACCTTTCCTCTGCACTATTTATTGACCTGTCCAAAGCATTTGATATGGTTAATCATCAGATTCTCATCAACATACTCAAATCCCCGTCATTAGATGCACCTTCCATAAAATGGTTCCAGTCCTACCTAGATAAAAGGCAACAGGCAGTAATTTGGCATAAGACTCTATCTACCCTCCAAACGGTTACCCTAGGTGTCCCTCAAGGGTCCATACTAGGACCTCTCCTCTTCTCCATATTTATTAATGACCTTCATCTAGCCATCCCCCAAGCCACATGCATACAATATGCTGATGACTCCACACTTACATGCTCAGCCAAATCCACATCTGAATTGAAGGTATTTAACACAGTTGAACAATGGTTCACACAGCGTTGCCTTCTTTTGAACCCCCCAAAAAACTAAACTCCTCCTCTTCAATCCTACTCACAAGTCCTCTCCTTTTAATTTGTCTGTTACATCCACCAGTGGTACCATTATATCACTGGACCCAACCACCAAACTACTGGGTATCACCATTGATAACAATCTGAACTTTGACATCCATATCAACAATACTATAAAAACTGTCAACAAAAAAGTTGGCTCTCTCTATAGGATTAAACCCTTCCTTTCCCCCACAGCCAGAACAACTATAGCTCACACTCATCTAATCTCTATACTCCTCTATGCCTCACCCATTTTTACTACGCTATATAAAAATAAGCTCAGGAAATTGGAAATGTCCTACAATCCTTCTAAGTTGGGAACTGGTGATTGAGGGCTCAGTGTCTGTTATTCTAAAAGTGTATTAGTTCTGGTTTAAGCACTTGGGCTTCAGGCCAGTTATTTTACATTAAGAAGGTTTGTGGTCTGCACTCTTGTGGGAGGACAGGCTGGACTCTGCCCTTCTGAACTGGGAATTTCTGGTTAAAGGCTTATAGCGCCTGCATATTTGAACTGTTTCTTACTGAAATTGGAACACCTTGTTTGCTGTAGCATAGACTAGATCCAGGCCTGCTGAATCTAGCTTTGTTTGTATGCTTGTTATTTCCCTGAAACGCTAATTCCACCTAAAACGCGGCTTTTCAGTGCTTCTGTGGATCCCTAGTGATATCTGCATTGCTTACTGTACTTATTTCCTTGTTTCACTTGAAAGAAAGTTACTGTTTGTCATTTTTGTATTTAAGTTACCTGTGACACATTGTATTTAAGATACCTGGCACTTGCTCACTAAAGCAATTATACAAGTCAGCACTAAAAAATTAAAAGCACTACACCCTCAGAAACGCCCCTTGAGTACCTTGTTCGTCACTGGCCCTTTTTTTCAGTTATAAAGGAATTCCCAATACTATTCTAGCATGCCCAAAGGTCAGTTGTCAATCTCCTCTCCGGTCCAGCTGGTGAATCTGGGAATCTTGAGGCAATGTTACAACTGCCTCATGTACACAGACAACCCTCTCCTCCTCCCAACAAATTCCAACACATGTGAGAGATGCAATCATATAGCCATACTGGAGGCTAAGCTCCCTCAACTCAGTACTGGCGAAACCAGTCAGGAGGAGAAGGAAACTACACTCACTACAATTCCAGTCTCACATAGACCTACCATGACAGCAAACCAAACACATAAACACACAAATACATACTCGGAGGCTCTAAATAAAAATCTGCCTAAGCAGCAGAGACCTCCAAAGCAGACACCCAAGCAACCGCTACCCCAAACCAAAACACGTGCAACACGTAGCTCACAAAGCCAGTGTGCCGAACAGTCACAGCCCTTAAGGCTAAACAACACACCTGATACACTTGTAATAGGTGACTCTATCGTCAGGCACACTGACGTCCCACTCACCAGGCTGAACAAGGAGAAGGTCATGGTGAGCTGCCTGTCGGGCGCTAGGATCCGCCACATAACACAAGCACTCAGGTCACTCCAAGGCAAGTACAAATATGACTCAGTCATTGTCCATGTTGGTGTGAATGACCTGAGAAGTACCTCCCTGGACTACATGAAAAGAGACATAGAGGAGCTCTCTGAACATGTAGCCCAGGCCGGTATAACCCTGACCTTGAGTAGCATCTTACCCTCACCAAGAATGATGCCACAATATGAAGACAAGATGATCAATTTCAACAATTGGCTTATGTATTGGTGTCATTCAAAGGGGATCCAATGCCTGTCAGCCTGGGATGACATGCTCGACAAGCCACGATGCTTCGTTAGGGACGGCTTGCACCTGTCACCCCTGGGCTTTCGGATATTGGCAAAGGCTCTTGCTACCCCCGTAGTGCCTTTTTAGGCAAGGCTCAAAAGACAAACCCACCTCCATAGGTATCACAAGGGATAAGAAACTAAGAGTAATGCTACTCAATGCCAGAAGTCTAAACCACAAGATGCACGCACTCGAAACTCTCCTTAGCATGGAGAACATCGATATCTGTGCAGTAACAGAAACCTGGTTCAAGGCTCCCGAGAGCACCCCAGCACTACCAGGTCATACCTCATACCATGCTTTTCGGCCCCAAAGCTTGGACCGAACCACAAAAGGAGGGGGAGTATCAATATTCGTCAAAGATACCCAAGCCTCCAGGTTGGTGGCACAGCACAAAGCATCAGAGACTATCCATGTGCAACTGACAGTGGGTAAAACTGCCTTCCAGTTTATAGCCTGCTACAGACCACCCTCCCAAACCCAGGAACCCCACTCGGCCTTCCTGAGAACACTGGAAAATATGAAGGTCTCTCCAAACACCATTATATTGGGCGACTTCAACTACCCAAACATAGACTGGGAGCATTACTCTAGCTCCAACATCCTAGCCCAAAGGTTCCTAGAATTTATAAACTCAAATGCTATGGAACAACTGGTTACCACTCCCACAAGAGGGGAAAACATACTGGACCTGATCATCACCAACATGGGGACTCTATGCTCCAGACCAGAAGTGTATTCCTCACTGGTAAGATCAGACCATAAACTAATCTCACTGGATATTCACATCCCGACTCCACCCCCTGCCCTGAAAACCACAGTGAAAAACTTCTCTAAAGCAAATTTCACACTCCTCAAAACCGAGGTGGAATCCTTCAAAGCCCCCGGGCCTGTGGAAAATACGGCCCAGACTGCAGAATCCTTTATAAATGCATTCTATGAACACCTTCAGGAATGCATGGCTCATGCAATCCCAAATAAAACCAAGACCCAATCCTCCAAAGGCAGACATCCTGTCTGGTGGACCCCAGCCATAAACAAACTATACAATAGAAGGAGGAAGCTACTACATGATAGAGCAAAACCCCAAAAAGGGAAGGCATCTCTGATCAGTATTAGCAAACAACTACGGGCACTCATAAAATCGTCTAAGGCCAGCTTCGAGAGAAAAATTGCACAGGACACTAAGGATAATCACAAGGCTTTCTTTAGTTATGTTAGGAACCTGTGTGGGAATTCCTAGATATGCTCAGAATTAGTCCAAAATGACAAAAAATACACCGAACCCACAGACATTGCCAACATCCCAGCTGACAGGTTCAGCGCAAACCCCCCCCTCCCCACCAAAAGGGCAAATATCTATCCCAGCAGAGTGCTGCACCCCTGACAGCTCAGATGCTCAGGTAAGAGGCGCCCTCTCCAAAGCAAAAAACACAGCATCAATGAGACCAGATGGTGTCCCGGGCTGTGTCCTATGTGAACTCCAAGAAGAGCTAAACCCAAACATAAAACTACTGTTCAATCTCAGCCTTACTACAGGATATGTACCCAAACAGTGGTCCCTCTCCACAAAGGTGGTGCCTCAACGGATCCTGGAAACTATCGCCCCATAAGCCTGACTAGCTTGGTCTGCAAAGCTATGGAAAGGATCATCATGGACCTCATAAATAAAGATATTGGGGACCTACAGACACTGGATCCTACCCAGTTCGGCTTTGTTATGGGCAGATCCTACCTCTTAAACGTGGTTGATTTCTTTGAAACAGTCACCAAGGCCATTGACGAGGGGAAGGTGGTCCACACAGCCTACCTGGACCTCGCAAAAGCCTTCGATACAATACCCCACTCGGGCATTATAGATAAGCTCACCAGCTTAGATATGAACCCTTATGTCACTAGATTGGTTGCAAACTGGCTCAAGGACAGAACCCACATGGTTAGAATAACTGGAGCCATGTCAGACTCCAAACCAGTTACAAGTGGCATCCCACAAGGCTCAGTCCTGGGACCTCTCTTGTTCGGTATATATTTCTTGGAGGTACAGGCCAACATGGAAGGACTGTGGCTGACCAAGTTCACAGATGACTGCAAACTGGGCACCATAATTGACTCTCCAGCCGACACAAGCATCCTCCAAAAGGGCCTCATAGAAACAGACAACTGGTGTCAGAGCCATGTCCTCAAGCAAAACTCCAAAAAGTGTATAGTCATCCCCTTTGGCAAAAACAAAGTGCCCACAAATTACACATAGGTGGTAATCCATTAAGTACAGAAGAAGTAATTAGGGACCTGGGGACCCAAGTTGATAGCAATCTCTCATTTGACAACCACGTGGCCAAAGTGGTTAGAAAAACATTTTATATAGCCCACCTAATCATGAATGGATTCACATCTAGATGAGGGGAGGGCATCGTGCCTCTTTACTCATCCCTCATCAGGCCCATAATTGAGTACAATGCCCCTTTTGGGATGTACCTTACCAGACACCTGCAGCAACTGGAAAGACCCCAAAAGTACCTCACCAAGAGTATCAAAGGACTCAAACAGATGCCATATGCTGCCCGGTTAAAGCAACTCCAGCTCTACTCAGTGGCATACCGCCTGCTCAGAAGCGATCTGTGCCTGACATATAAAGCCATGTCCAACCTGGAATTAATGGACATGCTGCACCTCAGAAAATCCAAATCCCATCGAGCTACGCACTTGAGAGACTTAAACCTCAGCACTTAAATAAATAGGATATGCTGGAGGGACAGATTCATAACCCAGAGGCTCCCTTCACTCTGGAATAAAATCCCAGTCCAGGATAGGCAGAGTCCCTCATTGACTCTCTTCCAAGAGGAATCTTGATGAGTGGATGGGAGATCATAGGTTTACCCCGGGTATCACTTCTGTATCACTGTTAGACAGAAGCACAGTATACTAACCTCGAAAAAGGGCATAGCAAAATTAATTTAAAATGGGTGACGAAAGCCTAACACACTCTGGCTAGGCTTATAAATGCCCTAGGGCAGATAGCCTAGTATGAACCTATGAACCTATAACATTGCCAGATTTACAACAGGCAATCCTTTCAGAACCCACCATTGCATAAATATAAAGCAGCTAGGATGGCTGGAACTACAAAACCTGATTAAATTCCATCAACTAACCATTGATAAACCTTCCAGTATGCCTATTCTATCTGCCCTCATCACCCATATACAAATCTGAAGTCTTTACATTCCTCACACAAACTTCTTTTTACACATCTCTAAACCTAACAATAAGGCTGGGGATTCTCTCCTTTCCAATGCTGTTGGAAAAACCTGGAATCTTCTCCCCAGTGACCTTTCCTCTCTTCCCTCTTTATCACTCTTCAAAAACAGACTGAAACTTTTCCTTAGAACACACTGGTTGTCCCCCTGTAGTAAACCTGACTAGGCATCTATCCATCTGTTTAAACTTAGCTCTGCCTATCCCATACTACTCATGAAGTGTTATATATTCCTTTTTGATTATAAATACAGACTCCCTCCAGAACTACACAGTGTCCAACATCTGTGAATACTTTCTACTGAGGAATTTCTTTATTTTAATACAATTAACCTGTCTTCTCATTTGACTTTATTTCTTCTTTTTATGTATTATACATGTATGTTGTATTGTATATTATTGCACAATAAGGATTTCTTTTTTGTCCTCGCTGAATTGTCTGTTTTAACCTGGAATATGCATTGTATATAATGAATGTTGTTATTTTAGTCATTTTTTTGCTAAGTTTTTCATGTATCTGTCTTGGAGCTTTTCTCCCTGGGCCTCTACTGAAAGTGGACATATATCCAGTTAGACTAACCCAGTCAACAAATGTAAAATAAAATAAAATAAATAAATATGCAAAAGCAACCTTTAAAGCAGGAAAACCACAGCACCAGGAAAACATCAGTCTGGGACAAGAATGTGATACAAAAGAACTTGATCAAGAGGGAGTATATAAATATTTGGGAACTGATGAAGGATTAACAATAAAACATGAACAAATGTGAATAAAACTTAGCAAGGAATACTTTAGAAGACTTAAATTAATCCTGAAAATAGCGTTGACATCTAGAAACAAAATCTAAGCTATAAACAAATTTATTCTTCCTGTCCTAACTTACAGTTTTGGAGTGACTGACTGGCCTCAAAACATGTTGGATAGATTAGACAGGAAAACAAGGATGCTTCATGCTCACCAAATGATTTATAAAAAACAGTCATACCAAGACTATATACTGCCAGTTCATGAGGAGGGATGAGCCTCTTTGAAATTGATTACATGTATAGATCTGCAATCGTGGGACTCCACACATATCTGCTAACCTCACAAGACCAAACGTAGGGAGAGTTTTGAAACATGGGGAAAATAAATCTAAGATGACTTCTCTGATTCATCTAGCAGAAGCATATTGGTGTCAAACAGGAATGGAAATCTTACCAGAAGTAGATAAAAATCAGGTAAGAACTAAATGTGCCAAAAAATAAAATAAAAGAATAAAAGGTGAAGGACCAGATGAGAAGGCAAGAAATGTGGAAAGGGCATAAATATAGTTGCAAGTATAGAAAACGTCTGGAAGAACACAAATGGGGGAATGGTTAAGGAGAGGCAAATTCAAACCAAGAGATGAAAGGTTAATATTGGCGGCCCACAATAGTGGGCTACGTATACACTGGTTTACAAAGTCCATTGAACATTTGGGAGAAACGGACAAATGTAGGCTTTGTAAAACAGAATTGGAAACAGTTGCACACTTTGTTGCTGGATGTGACATACTAATGGCAGGAGGACTGTATACTGAAAGGCATAATAATGTGGTAAGAATGTTGCACTGGGGATTGTATAAACATTATGCTACTGAAGTGGCTGAAAAACACTGGAAACATGAGCCACAAAGCATCACAGAAAATTATGAAGTCTGCATCACATGGGATCATCCATTACCAACAGTTCAAAAGATTGATGCTAGAAAACCAGATATAGTAATCCATGAAAAGAAGACAAAAGTATCATTGTTCATTGAAATTGCCACACCCAGTGACTACAGTGTCTTCAGTACAGAGACACACAAAGTCATAAAATATTAGGATCTGCAGGCAGAAATGACAGCAATGTGGAAGAAAGATTCCCAGACAGTTCCAATAGTAGTAGGAGCAATGGGTCTTATAAAAAAGAATCTACAATCGTATTTTGATATGTTACCAACACATGTAATCCCATACAAACTGCAGGAGGAGTCATTAATGAGCACACTGCGGGTGCTGTGAAGAGCACTTCTGGCTGACAAAAATTGAAACAATATTCATTTCATGAACTTTAAACGTACTTTGACTTAGGAATGGGGTCCATTCCAGTCATGGTATTAGAATCCCAAAAGACTTGGAGAAATTAAAAGGGAGAGGCATCCAGGGAAATTACTGGGGCCCATTGTGGGTGTTATTTTAGCCTTAGTGAATGCCGCCAGGATCTGCTCCCTGTTAGTAGTTGGGGGGGTGGGGGGTTATGCCAGTAGGTATTTCATGGAAGGGGATGGGGTTAAGGCTGAGTTAATTTTGTTAGCCAGTAAATTTGTATGTTGCTCTGCTCAGGGAAGGTGGCACCATTGAACACCAGTTTGCAACACTGATGTGTGCTGCCTTTGAGGTTTCGGACATAGTGGTAGAAGGTCTTGTAGTTGTCTTTAGCCTGTGAGGCTATCTCCACCTTGTAAATGGCCTTGATGGACTTTATCAGTCCTCTTAGTTTCCTGTTGAGTTTAATTAGAGAGATCCTATCATTATGGGAGTTGCTGTTCCTGATTTTAGTAAATACTTTTTTCTTTTTGTTATATACAGTATTGAGGTTAGGATTACAGCAGTGTGGTTTGGTTTTAGAATTTGTTTTGGGCTTACTTCTAGTGGGTACAAAGCCTCTATACAGCCATTTACATGGTTATGTGGGGCCTCTGTGAACAATTCTGCATAAGTTGTTGAGAACTCAGGGTTGGGAGGAGCACTGAATTTTGATAAATTATCACTTAATAGGATGTAGTTTGCTTTGGAATAGTTCTTAACTGTAACAAAGTTTGCTGGGGTTAGTGAGTTGGTTTTTATTTCAAAGAACCCACCTTTTTGCAGTGCTCACCCATATTACTGAGTACCAGGGTTCAGTATGCTTGAATCTCAGGTGGGTCTGCGCACTATCTGGTCAAGGGTATCTGTGATAATAAATTCCAGGAATCATTGTGTCTGCCAGAACGAGGCAGGGTATGTTTCCCTGGTGTATAGCGGGGGTAGTTAAAGTCTCCCATGAATAGGGTATTCATTTTAAAGGTAAGTGTCTCCAGTAAGTCTAGGTACAAGCTATGGGATTCTAGGGACATAGATGGTGACCTATAGCTTACTAGGATGTTGATTTGCATGTGGATAAATCTAGGGCATCGTTCTGTTTAACCAACGTAGAGTTACGTTGTTGCTAATATAGACTGAGGCTCCATTTTTTTGTCCCTGTCTGTGAAGCTGATGGTCTAAATGTGTGAAAGACACTGAAACCTTGCACTGCTGTTAACAAAACTGTATTGCATTTGTTTATTTGCTTGATTTGAAAATTTGATTTTGGACACTCCTCTACATACCAGCTCATCAGCTCATTCTGCTTTGTACAGACAGAGCATTTGGGAAGGCCAACCCCCTTAGTTTCATAATCTTGAATTATCTTCTGTTTCCACCCTCTCCACTTAACAACAAAAAAAGTTACATTTTATTCAGCTGCTTTTACTTTGTGTTCTTCCTACTTTATTACCTCATTTTGCTTTGCTGCTTGCTCTTAAGTGGTCAAGTGTTTTTATTCTAGCACATTTATTAGTGATTATTAGCATAACTCTCAACCTGAAAACATCAAAACTCTGGACAAGGCCCATGAAAAATAGGTACAAATCTGTATGGTGATTAACATCTGATTTGCATACATAATTACATAACCCCACCCACTCCAATAGAATTGTGGGATATCAACTTTCAAATGCAAACTGAAGAACAGACAACCAAATTATGGCACCAGAGTCCCCCTGCAGCCATTCCAATGTCCCATTACCTGATGATTTATTTTATTTATTATTTTATTTTATTTTACATTTGTTGACCGGGCTAGTCTAGCTGGATATATGTCCATTTTCAGTAGAGGCCCGGGGAGAAAAGCTCCAAACATGAATAATGACAAAGTTAACAATACACAGAACCATAAAGAATCACAATACAGAGGTAGCATTAGTCTAGAGAACAGTTATAATATTACATTTGTAAACTAAACAATTTTAGTAAAAATTAAACTAAACAATTCTACAAATACACTAGAAGGTATGAGGAAGTATTGGTTAAGGGAAAATAATATATATATTATTCTAATATTCCAGAATAGGAGTAGTAGGTAGATTTGGAGGCAAAGGTTGCAGGAGTAAGGATAGGGTTGTGAATAGAAAGTGAAAAAATATGTCAGTCTGGGTTGGTGCATGGACAAAGCCAATGAGCTTTCAGATGTTAAGATGTTTTTTAAAAAGAGAAGTAGATGCAAGGGTAGATATTTCAGCAGGAAGCTGGTTCCAGGATTTTCCTGCAGTGTTTGAGAAAAGTGAATCCCCAGCTTTGTTGTTAGCTTTATTTGAGGAAATTAGAAGCTTGTTAGCAGACCGTAGTGTAAGTAGATTAGTATATGGTGTAATTAGATTAGTGAGGATAGGGGTGTTGTCAGGGTAGTATAGGATATTTTGCGTAATAATTACTTGTTGACAGAGTATATGGTTTTGCAGTTCTAGCCATCCAAATTGCTTGAGGTTAAGGCAGTGGTGAGTTTTAAAGGGGGAACTTGTGGTGAATCTAGCTATGCTATTATAACAGGTGGAGAGTTTAGAGAGGTTGTTTTTGGATAGGTTGGTATATATAACAGAGGCATAGAAAAGGGTGGAAATGAGGTGGGTCTGGGCAATTGTTTTCCTTGCAGAAGGGGTAAGGAAGGATTTTATTCTATAGAGGGTGCCAAGTTTTTTGTTAACAGACTTCATAGTTGAGTTTATGTGTTCATCATAGTTGAGACGATTATCAATAGTTACACCTAGTAGGCGGGTTGTAGTCTCTGGGGTAATGTTGGTACCATCGTTAGAGGTTATAGAGAAGAAAGGAATATGTGATTTATGAGTAGGAGTAAAAAGCAGTAGCTTTATTTTTTTGGGGATTTAGGAGGAGGCAGTGTTGCATAAACCAGTTTTCAACATTCTGAAACACAGTTTGGGTGAAGGAGTGGAGAAAGGATATATTCTTGGCTGTACAAATTAAGGTGGAGTCGTCTGCATATTGAATGCAGGTGGCTTGAGGTATGTTCATGCATAAGTTGTTAATAAATAAGGAGAAGAGTAGGGGACCCAAGATAGAGCCCTGGGGTACTCCAATATTTACTGGAAGTAGTGAAGACAGATTGTTATGCCAAAGTACTGCTTGCTGTCTATTTTCCAGATAAGACCTAAACCATTGTATGGCTTGAGGATCAAGAGAGTGAGCCTTTAGTTTGTCTAGCATTAGGTTATGGTTAACCATGTCAAAGGCTTTTGACAGGTCAATAAATAGTGCAGAGGAAAATGAGTTATTGTTACGATTTTTATATATAGAATCGGTAAAGGATAAGAGGGCAGTTGATGTACTATGGAATGGCCTAAAGCCATGTTGGCAGTTTGCCAGTAGGTTATTTTGTAGTAAGTGGTTAAGTATTTGTTTGTGAATACATTTTTCCATTATCTTAGCTCTCTTAGGGGAGAGTAAAGCAATAGGGTGAAAGTTAGAAAGCTCAGTAGATGGCCCTCCTTTATGTAGAGGGATAATATGGGATATCTTCCATACAGCAGGGATTTTGCCCTCAGAGATAGTTCTGGTAATAAGGATAGAGATGGGATAGTTGATGGCTTTTGCGGCTATTTGTAGGTATTCAGATGGAAGATGGTCAGCAGAAGGGGTGCAAGGTTTCAATTTTTGAAGTAGCTTACAGATGAGAGATGTAGATACAGGTTGTATTTGAAAGGTAGGTAATGACGTATTGCAGGTATTTGGTTGGGAAGCAGTGAGGGGTGGTAAAGATTTGGCCAGGGTTTGAATGACTTCTGTAAAGTAGTTATTAAAGGCATCCGGGATTAGGTTGTAGCTGTTATTGTTGAAACCGGTTGGGTCTGGAGTAGTAGTGTGGCCTGGCTGAAGAAGTTTGTTTATCCCAGACCAGAATTTTTGTGGAGTTTGTTGATTGGTTTGTTGGAGGTGGAGGTAGAAATCTTTTTTGTCTCTAAGAATATCTCTCTTGGTGGCATTTCTTAGCTGTTTAAATTGGAGGTGGGCTGTTGGACATTTGGTAGATCTCCATTTAGAATAAATAAATCCACGACAAAAACGGCTGCCAAATAATCCTCCACTTTATTTTCAGCACGAAACACTACACAAACTCCGTGAAATCAAGTGCTTTCGCCTGATCAATATCAGGCTTTATCAAGACAAAGTGATATGAGATGTGCCACCATTTAAATACTGTTGTCCATTAAAAACTACATCACACAATTAAGATATAAAACAATTATTGCAATTAATTAACCCACAATTTGGTTTTAAAGTGCTAGTGCTCTTATGAACAGTTTGTGTAACAAATTATATTGCTGTAAACTCCGTTCTTTTTAAGAATTAGAAACTTGAAATGTATTATCAGCTGAAGTATAAATCATTAAAAATGAGTAAAAATAGAACAAAATTATTTAAATAGAACACAATTGTTTAAAAATGTGTACATAAAACATATTGTTGTAGTACTCAGAAACATCTCCCACGTTTATATTTTAAACAATGTGGTGTGTGCTGTGTTTAAAAACTAATCTAAAACACTAATAGCAGCAATGACTTTAAAAACTACCATATAAAAATGTATTGAACCTATTCACATCAAATTTTTAAATTTTCAATGAAATTAACTGCACGTGTTGTTATAAAACCTTCTATTAAAATAACATGTTAAAAAGCCATATTAAAATACAACTTAAGATGAATTAATTAAATTGGTTAACTGAATGGCCAAGGTGAATCAATCTGAAATGTTGAAAATGTTAAAAATATATGTTTCAATAAAAAACATGTCTTATAACCTAGCTCGTCTGATCCTTAAAACACTTTTAATGCTAGTTGCTTCATTCATTCCTGGGGGTTTTGTTGCATTTAATCTAATCTGCCATAATAGCTCCTTATATTCTAGAGAAGCCTCCCATTCCCCACCTCTGGGGTTTTGGGGAACGTGCTCTAGAATAAGAAATTTTAAAGCCATATTGGGACACATAACCGAATGCTTGTAAAATGCATTACTCTCTTTCTTAATACTGACTTCATATAAATGTTCATAGATCCTTTTCCACAAAGTCCTTTCTGTCTTTCCCACATAGAATCCAGAGCAAGACTCACAGAAACCTAAATAGACTATCCCTTTAGTGGCACAATTGTAATACCCCCTAGGGTTAAATTTAAAATTTCTAGAGCTAATGTAATATTTGCTGTTGTTGTAGATGTAATTACATTGCTTGCAAGCTTGACATTTATATGTTCCTACCTTCTTTCTACTCATAAGAGAAGCCTTTACTTCCTGCCTTTCAAATAAATCCTTTAAATTAACATTTCTGCTACTAACAAATGATGGAAATAATGCTGTACATTGTTTGATTTCCTCATTTGATTTCAGAATGGGCCAGTATTTTGAAATAAGATCCCTAAATTTTGTGGAATCATTGTTGAAGGTGTGAACAAATGTGTTGTGGGAATCTGTCTCATTTTTGACGTTATCTCCTGTAATGTCTGTCGTACCCTTACCTAACAATGGGGTAAATTTACTCGTTCTTAATCTGCTAACCTCATCCAACACTTTTTCAAATAACCATTTTGGATATTTTCTTTCTAAGAACATGCTTTCCAAAATCTGTGTTTCTTTTTTGAAAAATTCTAGTGTACTGCACATCCTACTTGCTCTAATTAATTGGCCTTTTAAAATGCCCTTCTTTTGTGTTGTAGGATGACCACTGTCAAAGTGCAGAAATGAATTAGAAAATGTAGGCTTCCTGAAAACAGTTGATTCAAAGCTTCCTGTGGCAGGATTTTTTATAAGAGTAACATCCAAATAATTGATCTCCTTTTCACTAATAGTGTGTGTAAATTTCAAGTAGTCTGTTGTTGAATTAATATGTGTAAAAAATTCCTGAAATTCCAACTTTGAACCATTCCAAAAAACACATATATCGTCCAAAAAACGTTGATAGTGGGCTATATTCTTGGCCCATACAGAGTTAAAAACATATTTCTGTTCCCACATATACAACACAATATTAGCATACGCCGAAGCGCAAGGCGAACCCATTGCCACACCTTTCTTTTGTCTGAACAACTCACCATTAAAAAATATGTAGTTGTTGTTCAAAATGACTTCCATACATTCTACTATCAATCTAATGACATTCGCGTTAAATTCACCTGACCTTACTAAAAACTCATTGAATAGTTCCAAACCTTGCACATGTGGGATACTTGGGAAAAGTTCAACAACATCGATGGTAATAAGATATTTTGTTTTCTCGTATAATTCCGTTTTGATATCCTTCAAGAATTCCCAAGAATCCTTACATATATATTTCAAAGATTTAACCAGGCTTTTTAAGGGTTTGAATGACTTCTGTAAAGTAGTTATTAAAGGCATCCGGGATTAGGTTGTAGCTGTTATTGTTGAAACCGGTTGGGTCTGGAGTAGTAGTGTGGCCTGGCTGAAGAAGTTTGTTTATCCCAGACCAGAATTTTTGTGGAGTTTGTTGATCAGTTTGTTGGAGGTGGAGGTAGAAATCTTTTTTGTCTCTAAGAATATCTCTCTTGGTGGCATTTCTTAGCTGTTTAAATTGGAGGTGGGCTGTTGGACATTTGGTAGATCTCCATTTAGCCCAGATTTTATTTCTGAGGAGTATTTTTTGCCTAGTTTGTTTAGTAAGCCAAGGGGCAGATTTGTTTTTTATTCTAATGGAGCGATAAGGTGCATGGGAGTCTAGGATTTGAAGAAAGTTAGTATTAAAGTAGGTAACAGCTTCGTCTAGTTCTAGATAGGTTAGTGGTGACAAGTCACATGCTTGCAATTCAGTTAAGAAGCTGTCTGGATTAAAGAATTTTTTTAAGTGAGAGGTTTTGAGATTATGAGTAGTTGCAATATGGACTTTTTGTCTTATAATGTAGGTAAGTATGTGGTCACTGATATCATCTGGAAGGGTTCCTGGAGTATAAGATTCAGGGTGGCTATTAATAAGGATCCAGTCCAGATTTCGCCCCATTTGCCATAAACACTAATGTGTGCATACTGCTTTACTTGTACAATGATTATTTGGATTTTATTTTGACATCTGCTAAACAAAGCAATACTGTCTCAATGAAAATAGACTTGGCATTAAAACTTCTCTGCCCTTGAAACTCACATTAATTGAAATAGCATTGAAACCCACACCACATCCAAAGAAAATGCATCTGGCCAGTGGTGGATAAAGATTACCATTGGGCAGTTTACAAATCATTGGCCCCTTGCACACAAAACAAGAACCATATATGTGTTCCTTTCTTTGATACACCTTCCTGGCTTTATTAAGTTATATTCCTTGTATAATACAACACACTTGTTAGAATACATTTTAAATTTATAGTTTGAACATTTTTCCAGTAGGCTGTACTGCAGGCAATGAAACAAAATGCATGAACCAATAATGACAAAACTGCCCAATTCAGAACATTTCCATCATAAAAGTCTATTTCCACACCCACACTATAAATAGAATGACAGTAGTGTAAGCCATACGCATCTTGCATAGCTTCTCGCACTTATTTTCAAGTTCAGTTTTTTTTTTTTTGGGTGGGGGGTAAATGGTCAAAAACCAGGGACACATTTTAAACATTGCTTGTATAATTTTGGAAAGTTGCTAGAATAAAATGCTGTTACCACCATGCATGTCACTGGCAAGTTTTGAACCCAGGACCCTATGCACTACAGTCAGAGCAACATACCACTATGCCAAATCAGCAGTTTCCTAAAAAAAACAGGAAGACTGAAACTTAATGGCTAGCATTTAGTGAATTCAGTTCTCACTTTTCACCATAGCTCTCAACCTCTTAGCACAAAATACATGGACAAACAAAGCCAATAATGGGGGAATACAAATTCAGTTCTCACTTCCATAGCTCTCAACTTGTAGAACAAAAAACCTGGACAAAGCTCAGAAATGGTGGTGGCTAGGGACTTTAGGCTATTTTTACCTTGTACCAAAGGTACAGGATGTGAGCCTGAAATACTTCTAGTCACCAGGTGTATTACATGGGGGTATTTACAAACACAGCCCATAAGGCATAACAATAAACCAAACATAATAGTCATTGGCGACTCATTTGTGAGACACACTGATGTCTCCCTCACCAGGCTCAACAAAGAGAAGGTCACAGTTGTCTGTCAAGTGCTATAATCCACCACATCACACACGCACTTAAGTCTCTGCACAACTGGTATAAGTATGACTCTGTCATTGTCCATGTTGGTGTGAATGACTTGAGATGTACCTCACTAGACTATATGAAGAGAGGCATAAATGAGCTATGAGTGTGTGTGTCCCAGGCAGATATGACCCTAGCCCTAAGCAGTATCCTACCTTCATCAAGAATGATACCACAATACCAACAAAAATTAATTGACTTCAACAATTGGCTTAGTTTCTGGTATCATTCCAAGGGGATCCAGTATCTGTCTGCCTGGGATGACACGGTTGACAGGCCTTGACACTTTGTCAGAGATGGCCTCCACCTGTCACCCCTGGGATTCTGGCCAAGGCTCTTCGCTCCCCCACTGTACCTTTTTTCCGTCAATGTCCCAAAGTAAAATCTTCAATAAAAAGACTGATCAAAAAGCAAATTGAAGGTCATGCTGCTTAACACTAGAAGCCTTAACCTGAAAATGCACTCACTGGAGGCTCTCCTTGCACTGGAAGATGCTGACATCTGTCCTGAACATGGTTCAAGGCTGCGGAGAGCATCCCTGTCTTACCAGACTATACAACATTCCACACATTCTGACGCGAAAATGAGGTCAGGAAGACGTAATTGTGGTGGAGTCTCTGTCTTCATTAAAGACAAGCAAACCTCCAGACTGGTTTGCCAGCATGATGCACTAGAACTACTCCAGGTGCAACTGACAGTTGGAAATACACTGATCCAAGTTATAGCCAGCTATAGACCCCCCCTCCATGACTCAAGACACCCACTCCTCCTACCTGGACCTGCTTGACTCCATCAAGGTACCCCTTAACACTCTCCTTGGTGACTTCAACTACCCCCCCCCCCCCCAATAGCCTGGGTGAACTATTCCTGAACTAATGCACTCACCCAACGATTCCTAGATATCATCAATTTTAACGCATTAGACGAGCTTGTCTCATCCCCCACAAGGGGAGATAACATTATGGACTTGGTTCTCACCATCAAGGGTGACAGCTACACCACTTCCATAGTAAGTTCTTCCCTGGTGAGATCAGATCATCGGTCTGTCTCATTCAAAGTTTCTATCCTGTCCAACACCCCTCAGCCATAACCAGGCAGAAAAACTTCTCAAAAAATGACTAGAACCTCCTAAGGGAGGGTCTCAGTAGTTTCACACCACCACCACCCCCCTCAGAGGATGCCGACAACTATGCTGAACAGTATGCCAATGCAGTATACAAGCACCTGTACAACTGCATGGACTAAGCCATACCCAAAAGAACTAAAACCTGCTCCTCAAGGAAACACAAACCTCTCTGGTGGAGATCCTCTATCAACAGGCTTTACAACAAAAGGAAGACACTGTTGTCCAAGGGTAAAAAAGAGCAAATTCCAAATTGGAAAAACTCCCTCCCGAGCCTCAACAAGCAAATTAGATCACTAGTGAAAACTTCCAAAGCCAATTATGAATCAAAATTAGCCACTGAAACAAAGGGAAACCGCAAAGCCTTCTTCTGTTACGTCAGGAACCTCCATGGCAAAGCCCAGGTTTGTTCCAAATTAGTACTTAATAGTACCACTTACACTGATCCTATTGACTTAGCCAACCTGCTAGCAGATAGGTTCAACACAAACTTCACCCCCTTGTCCCACCACAAAGGCCCATTCAACATCCCTGATACTTATCTCGCACCTCACATCTCCATAGATCAAAGTGTTAAAGGCCCTATCCAAGGCAAAGAACATAACTTCCATGGGATCCGATAGTATCCCAGGCTGTATTCTGCACCATCTCCAGCAAGAATTAGCTTTGCCATTGAGCACCCTATTCAACCACAGCCTAATTACAGGCTTCATTCTAGCAGAGTGGAGAAGTGCCATTGTCACTCCCTTGCACAAAGGTGGTGCCAGTACTGACCCTGGAAACTTTCCCCCCATTAGCTTAACAAGTCTGATTTCTAAAGCCATGGAGCATATTATTATGGATCTCATAAACAAGGACATAGGCAATCTCCAAGCACTTGACTCCACCCAGTTCAAATTTGTCAAGGGCAGATCTTGTCTGTTGAACCTAGTTGACTTCTTTGAGACGGTCACCAAGGCCCTGGATGAAGGAAAGTCAGTACATATAACTTACCTCGACTTGGCCAAAGCCCTTGACACAATCCCCCACTCAGGCATCATTGAAAAGCTAACAGAACTTGGTGTAAATCCTTATCTCATCAGGTGGGAGGCCAATTGGTTCACTGATAGGACCCAGAAAGTCAAAATAAGTGCCTCCACCTCCAACAGCAGACCTGTTGCTAGTGGAATCTCTCAGGGATCTGTTCTGGGACCCCTACTGTTTGGAATCTACTTCTCAGAGAGCCAGGCAAAGACAAAAGACCTGTGGCTGACAAATTTGCAGACAACTGTAAGTTAGGTGCTGTCATTGACTTCCCAAATGATATTAACATACTGCAAGAGGGTCTCACAGGAACAAATTACTGGTGCCACACTCGTAGCCTTAAGTAAAATGCAAAGAAATGTATTATCATACCATTTGGCAAAAACACAGCACCTACAGATTACCACATCAACGGCAACCCCATAAGCTCACAACCTGTGGTGATAGACCTGGGTACACAGGTTGACAACAATCTCACGTTTGGCCATCATGTAGTGGCAGTGGTAAGAAAAGCCTTTTACTTGTCTCATCTCTTAAGTAAAGGGATTGCATCCAGAAAAGAGGTCATTACCTCTCTGTACTCCTCCCTTATTAAGCCAACAATTGAGGCTAGTGCCCCATTCGGTATGTACCTCTTGAAACACCTGCACCAACTGGAAAGGCCACAGAAATACCTCACAAAGAGAAACCATGACCTCCAACATCTGTCCTATGTGGACAGGCTCAAATCACTATCACCCTACTCAGTATTGTACAGATTGTTCAGAGGTGATCTGTGTCTCACCTACAAGGCAATCTCGGACCCTGTCCTACTAGAGATGCTCCATATCCATAAGTCTAACTCCTCGCGCATTACCAGCTCAGAAGGCTTAAATCTAATATGTGACATCAACAAAACCTGCTGGAGAGATAGGTTTTTCTCCCAGAGGCTGCCCCATCTCTGGAACAGACTTCTCATACACGTCAGAGTACGTCGATGACCCTCTTCATGTGCAAACTTGAATGGATGGAAAACCACTAATCTGTCCCAGGAGTTCCACCTGTGTTCCTCACTGACAGGGGTGACAGGTGCTGACTGAAGGGTATTTTTGGGGATAAACTCTTAGCTAGTTTGCAAGGGCCCCAGGGCCATTAGCCTAGTGACTTCCTTTGATCTATTTCAGTAGTTGTGTTACTTGCTCCATCTGTAGAGTATTTCTTCTTTTTCTGTCTAGCTCTCTTCTCGCACAGAAAATCACGACTTTGTTTCACTTTCCTTTTTTTCTGTTTTATTGGTGTGAAATTCATCTGTCTCATTTCCACTTCTTATATAGTGCTTCTAATTATTTGCTTACTATTTACTTTTCTGTACCAAATTCTTTTTGTTGTTATAATCCCTAGTTTCTCTCTTAATCTGTTCTGATGGATTGTCTTTCCCAATCAGTTTCCATATTGATCTCTCTTGTTAACTTGCTGAATGAGGTCTTTTGCTATTACTTAGTATCAGGTTTATCTAACCAATCCATCTAGAAACTAATTTTAATTCCTGCTAAAGTTTCTCATTCCACTCTATTTTCTTTGATGAGTCTAGGTATCATTAAAAACATATCGGGCTGTATACCTCACCAACATTTTTTCAAAGTTCTTTAAAGTGAGGGAAGTCTTGGTTAATTATCACATCATGTTTTAGTTTAGGTATTACACCTATTTGGTAACACTTTGAAGGAGTGTGCCTTTCTCCTTTGGCTACAGGATGCTCTTATTTGCTCCCATTTACGAAATTACTTCAATTGTCTGTTTGCTAACAGATTTGTACTTCTTCACATATTGTAAATGTAAGTAATGCAATCATACTTCCTATTCTTGTGGTAAAATTGTAGATTTCACAACTTTGGTTATGGAACAGCAGCAAAAGTTCAATGTTTCTTGCAGTAAGTTAAGAATCCAGCAGTGTCACACTCCATAAGCACAATTCCAGATATAGATATTTTACCAGCTTGTGAGTTGATGTGACTACATATGACATGTACAATTCTATTACCATTATTTCTGAAATACTTTGCTCTGGATCCTTGCAAAGTACATTTAAATCAAACTATTTCAGAATGCAATGCTCTTTGTTTACTGGCAGAGACATACATTCAGTTGCAGGATTGCTATTAGCCCTTTGTGCATACAAGTCAGATTTACTGTTTGCGGTTTACACGAATACCAGGAGTTATACTGAAACAACTATCATTTCATAAGATGTAGGTTCACTTTGAGACACTTAGTGCCCTATTAAACTTATCTTTTGCTCGTTTTCTCTAAGATTTTTCTTACATCATTTACATCAGGTTCTAACCATTACTTCAAATTATGAAGTTAGATATTTCAAACCTTACTGATAATGAATGTACAGTTATGAAACTTGAATGTCGGTCTCTCTGATGAAGCATCAGCTGTAGCTACTATTTTTTGTTTCAGTTTTTGATAGTTGTTTGAATCCTTCTAGTCCATATAGCCTTTTAGGGCGTCCCCGTCAGGTGTGAATATACAATTCTAGACCATTCTCCTTGGGCCAAGTTCTCTTCCGTTGCAGATCATTTGATCACCATTGAGGAAGATTCAGTTTTGCCATCCATTCTAAGCTTCTTCAGGGAAGGTCTATTTTTTTCTGAAACCCCAGCAAGACAGCTTTTGATTTACCAGTCTACTTAGATGTTATGGCATGGTTTAGGAAAGGGGTCTATATCAGTCCGTCGAAACGGCTGAATATCGAATACCAGATGTTCGAACTGTAAAGTTCAAACACTGATTAATGCGAAGCCGCAGAACACTGAATTCTTTCACAGGGAAAGAATTTGGTGGGCCATTTCTGTGGCTTCGTGATTATCAGGACTGTGGTGTGAAGTTACGGGTCGGGTTCAGGTAAGTGTGCGATTGTGTGGACATTAGGGTTAGGTGGCGGGTTAGGGCGCGGGTGAGGTGAGTGTAAGATAGTGACAGACCTTAGGGTTAGGGTTAAGGTAAGTGGAAAGGTAGTAGTGTATGTACAGTTTAGTGTAGGGTTAGATGTAGGATTTTAAGTGTATGTGTGTGGATTGATGTTTTTTTGGTGTGCTTGTGTTGTGTGTGTGCTTCTTGGAACATCGATTTTTTTCCCTAGGAAAAAAATCGCTGTTCTAAGACTTCGATGTTTGTGCAATTCATGGTTTGAAGTTCGAACATATGATGTTCAAACTTCAGCTATTTCAATGAACTGATATAGACCCTTAGGAAAGTGTTAAGTCACAGCAAGTCACTCCTGGGGAGCTCTGGTAACCTTCATTACCATTTCAAGTAACTCTTCCAATGGTAGGGCAACAGCACTACACACAGAAATAGAGGCCAATGTATAATGGAGTAAAATTAATACACCAAAAATTAGCTTGCACTGGGATGGAGGATTCAAGCATGGAAGGAGAGGAGAAAAAGTACCAAAGCAGGCCTCAGTTTGCACAGTCAATAATGATCTCATTAAACCATGTCAGAAGTACATTCCATTCTGAGGTGGGAAATAATCCCAGCATATCATACTGACAGCTTATATGTAGCACACAATCACTTTCCACAGTTTTATAAATTAAAACTGTATCTTGCTGCCTAATGAAATTTTGCAATTTTGGTCAGAGTGTGATATAAACCAGAAAAAAACAGTTCCATTTTCTTCTAAAACTCAGGCTTATTTACAAGGGACAACACAAAACACATGTTTTTCTTCATCTTGAGAATAAAAGAAAACAAAAGCAAATTATTTCAGTAAAATCAACACTGTGTATATCTCCTCCTTCCTCAATACCACCACTTCTCACTCCTCTGCTTAAAGGCATACAATCACATTTCCTCCGTTACTTTCAACCGTAGCAGAGGTGTCCAAAAACATACTTCTTCACACAACAGAAAAACCTGCATAGTTTTCACTATAACACAATAAACACATATGGATGCACAAAATCCATTACCTCTGCAGCTGTTTATTTGTTTACTAGGAAGGTCCACTGGGCCTAAAAGAGTCCATTTTCAGTGGAGGCCCGGGGGGAAAAGCTCCAACAAGAACATAGATACAGAAAAAAATATAAACATTAACTGATGCAGAAGTATAAATAGTGTTACAGATAGTAAATATAGTAATATATACATAAAAGCAGGAATTTAGTTTGTTTGATTACAATATATACAGAAAATATACATTAAAGCAGAATTCAATTAATTCAATCAGAGAGGTATAAACAGATATATTAATCAGTATTATTGTACCGGTATCAAGTGAAGATAAAAATAAAAAATAAATATGGAGACAGTATTATCAGTCACTAGTAGCAAAAGACATAGGAGTTCAGTAATCATATAAGGGGAGTGAAAAGGTTAAGTTATAGAGCAAGAACATAGCCAGGAAGAGTTGAGATGATTTTTTTAGTATTTTTTTTTGAATGTGGTGGTGCTGCCTATGTTTCTTATAGAAGGTGGAAGTGAGTTCCATACTTTGGTGACAGTGAAGGAGTAGAGGAGTTGACCAGCAGGTAAGGTAGGCTTATCTACTTTTAGAAGTAGATGATTTTCAGATCTTAGATGCCTGCTTGGTTGGTATTTGGCAAGTAGAGTTGAGAGAGCAGGACAGTCTGTGGGTCTGTAGATTATTTTGTGCGCTCTAGTTAGTTGGGTGAATGACAGATGGTGGGGGAGTTACAGCCAGCCTAATTGTTTCAGTGAGTTACAGTGGTGGGATGAGAATTTGACCTTGGAGGCAAATTTTGCTATTCTGTTCTAACACAAATCAAGTTTGGATTTTGTAGAATTTTGGATATTAGTGAGGAGAGGGGGCACCATAAAGGAGAGAGGGTAATAAAAAAGGTTGTTGCAAGGGTTTGTCTAGTAGAGAGGCTAAGAAAGTGTTGGTGCCTGTAGAGCATACCAAGCTTTTAGTGTGTTTTTTGATGTTATTATTTACGTGTAGGTCAAAGTTAAGGTTTTCATCTATAATAATGCCTAGTAATTTAGTGTGTTGGACAACTTCTATAATGGTATTGTCTTGGGCTTGTATTGTGAAGAGTTTTTTATCAAACGGAGTGGTTTTCCTAGGGGTAAAAATTACTAGTTTAGTTTTTTGGGATTTAGAGCAAGGTGATTGTTAAGCATCTAAGATTCAGTAGAGGTGAGGGCATTCTGGGTAATCTGCTGGAGTTACAACATACTGGATTACTGAGCATTGTGGAAGAGTGGAGTGAAAGTTGTTAATAAACATGCTAAATAAGAGAGGACTAAGTATGGAGCCTTGGGGTACTCCTGTGGAAGTACTGAGGAGGGGAGAGTAAGACTGTTGAAATTTGGTGGAGTGCTACCTATTGGAGAGATAGCTGTTGAACCATTGTAGGGTAGGGGGAGAAATGTGGAGATTGGATAGTTTAGAGAGGAGGATAGTATAGGAAATGGTATCAAAAGCTTTGGAGAGGTCGGGGAAAAGTGAAGCAATTATTTTACCAGAATCCCATGCCCCATTAACTGTATCAAGGAAGGATAGGAAGGCGGAAGTGGTGCTGTGTCCTGGTCTGAAACCATGCTGAGTGGGTGATAAAATCTGATTTTCAAGCAGGTGGTTGAGGAGTTTGGCATGGATGCTATTTTCCAGTATTTTAGAGATGGGTGAAATAATTGCTATGGGTCGAATGTTTATGGTGTCTATGTTGGTGCCACCTTTGTCTAAGGGCAGAATCAATGCTTTTTTCCAGATGTCTGGGACAAGGGATTCTTTAATTGATCTGTTAATGAGTATGCTGATGGGATAAGCTATAGAGTTTGCTGACAGCTGCAGGAAGTGTGGGAGTAGATTGTCAGGGGCCAGAGTACAGGGTTTTAGCTCAAGTAAACTTTTTTTATTGTGCTGGTGGGTATGGGGGAGAATTTTAGGTTAGGGTTAAGGGTAGACTTGTTTTCTGAGATGATTTGGTCATCAGCTGTCTTGGTGGTAGTGCTGTTAACTGTAGGAAAGGTGGTGGTTATGTTAGCTATGGTGTCAATGAAGTAGGAATTGAAGAGGGTAGCAAGTTCAATGGGGGGGGGGGGGGGGTTGTGGGTCAGGGGATGGGTTGCTTTGAGAGCTGATAGTTGGCTGATGGAAGACCAGAATTTTTTGGGATTATTTTTATGTTGACCTTGTAAGTGAAAGTAGTGGGCTTTTTTATCAGTGGTTATTAGACGTTTTGCCTGGGTACAGAGTTGCTTGTAATGTAGTAGAGTTGAGGGGTCTTTGTTTTTCTGTCATGATTTCCAGATTTTATCCCTTGTGGACATTACTTATTTGGTGGATTTTGAGAGCCAGCTTGCATGGTTATGTTTTATTTGTTTTTGCCAGATGGGTGGTTGCCTATTTAGGATATCTAGAAATGTTGAGTTAAATAATTTAATAGCCTCATTAAGTGGTAGGGATTTGAGGGGTTCCCAGTTTACTTTAGCTAAGGTTTCATTAAATATGGATGACTGGAACTTAAATTTGTATTGATGTTGGCCTGGGTTTGGAGTAGTTTTGCGCATGATATATGCTGGGTGGTGGTCACTAATGGCATTAGGTAGTATGCCTGCAGTGATGACATTGAGAGGTCGTTGTGGCCTATGTCTAGCCAATCGATATTTACATCACCTAGAATGATGGTTTCATTATCTATATTTTGGGAAGTCCAGGCAAGTATGTTCTCTAATAGAGGTATGTTGTTTCCTGGAGGAATATACAGAGCAATTATGAAAATGTTTTTATGGTTAGGTTTTAATATAGAGATTAGTACTTTGGCTAGGGAGAAGTTGGGTGTTGGTTTTGAGTAGGGAATTAATATGTGTAATTGCTAGGGAAGAGTACTGCTACTCCTCCTCTTGTGTTGGGTCGATCGACTTTCAGGCATGAGTAGCTTGGGGGAAGAAATTCAGTGTCCTTTACATAGGATTTCAACCAGGTTTTTTGTAGCCTGCTATAGCCATCTGGGTTGTACTGTGAAATCCACGCATGGAGTTCAGGATTCTTGTTTCTAAGGCTTTGGAGATGTATGGTTGATAGCACAAGGGATTTGCTAGGTTTGCTGGGGCTGAGGGGGGCGGTGCCCGAGTTGGGTTGTATATCACTGCACTGGAAAAATAGCGCTTTGGCAAATTGTGTAGGTTATACTTATCATTTTTTTCCTAAAAATTGTGTAGTTGCTGCTGGTAGTATGATAATGGGAGTGTCTTTGGAGAGGTAGAATTTTCACTTTATATAGTAGAGGTATTAGTTGTGAATAAGCTAGGGTGGATGTCTGAGTACTTGATAAATGTGGGTTAGCTACAGTGAAAGTGCAAATAATCTGACTGAAAATTATAATGATACACATCTGAGGGGCTATTTACAAAGTCTCACCATCCTCTGTTTCCTTGGAAAAGTATGACAGGGGTATCACACAAGCCTTTTACTTGGAAACTGTCACAGTTTTGTTATCAAAAATAAAGCTTTATTATCTAGAAAATACTGTAATACACTTTATAAATAATCTTCCAGAGTGTGGGATATTTTATAACTACATTTTCGTCTGCTACATTCTTAGCATGACCTTCATGTGTGATTGGTGTTTAAATTTTCAGATGCTTTACTTGACAACCTTATTTATTGTAAATGTGTGCTTACTTAAAATATGATTATCCTTTCCTAAATCTACATAATTCAGACATTCAAGTTATCAGTGAAAATATTCATGAATAATTCAAGCAAATACACCTTGTTTAGTACATTAATTTCCCAGAAAATAGGACTCAAAGCATGCAGAGATCATTCATACTTAAGTGTCATTGTTGCAACTCATTTCTCATTTTCACATTCATTTCTCATTTTTACATTCTAAACATACAGATAAACTGAAAAGCATCATGATTGTGTAGCACAGCTAAAAGAAGCACTTGCACATTGTGGATAATTTTATTTTTCTACAATATTAAATTTCATGAACAAGTTGATAAACTCAATTTTACAGGCAAAATGTAGGTATTTAACAAGTTAAAAACATTATTAAATAATAAAGGCATGCATGCATTTTCACTTTTGATCCTTTCTGATTGTATCACATAACTAATATGAACCTCTGCGATGTAAACCAAATCAAGTCCATCTTTCTGTTATCCACTCTTACATTAAGATACTAAATAACAGATTCTGTCCCTTTCTTGGAAACAGGTTACAAATAAAGTTATCCCTTCCTAACAAGACATGAGAATAATGCTATGGCTCTAATAATATCAGTCTCAGTTTGGACTCACCACTGCAGGAAAAAAAAAGCTTTTTAACTGGAACCAGATCCCCACAGAACTCAGGTAAATTACAGACCAATCAAACAGCCACTACAAGTCCAAACAAAATGTAGTGGAACCCCAAAAGGAAGGCACAGTGTTCAAGCAAAGAAGTGTATCTTTTTTCACACACTAGCGCCTCGGCTGTAAGCCTTCAAGGAGTACAAATACAGTGCAACTTCCCTCACCCCATATATACTCAATCAGTCAATTAAACAATTAATTAAATCAAATACTTCCAGTTATGTTCTGTGTTTAAACTCCTGGGAACCAAGGTATCAAATTTCAAAGTAAAAAGTGTTTCTTTATACAACAATTTTTCTTTTACTGCTACAGGGTCTAAAAAATAGACCCTACTTGTTCTAAAACCCTGCAACAGTTTAAAAGTACTAAGATGAAATTCTTTAAAATGTATAGCTGGAGCCATGTCAGACTCGAAACCGGTCACAAGTGGCATCCCACAGGGTTCTGTCCAGGGACCACTCTTGTTCGGTATATACTTTTCCGAGGTACAGGCAAACGTGGGAGGACTATGGCTCACCAAGTTTGCAGACGACTGCAAACTGGGCACCATAATAGACTCTCCAGCTGACACAAACATCCTTCAAAAAGGTCTCACAGAGACAGATAACTGGTGCCAGTGCCATGGTTTAAAGCTAAATGCCAAAAAATGTATAGTCATACCCTTTGGCAAAAACAATGTGCCCACGAATTACCACATAGGCAGAAACCCATTAAGTACAGAGAATGTTATTAGGGACCTGGGAACCCAAGTTGTTAGCAATCTCTCCTTTGAAAACCACATTGCCAAAGTGGTTAGAAAGACCTTCTACATAGCCCACCTCATCATGAAGGGTTTCACATCTAGATCAAGAGAGGTAATCATGCCCCTTTATTCATCCCTCATCAGGCCCATCATAGAATACAATGCCCCTTTTGGGATGTACCTTACCCGACACCTGCAGCAATTAGAGAGACCCCAAAAGTATCTCACCAAGAGGATCAATGGTCTCAAACAGATGCCATATGCTGCTCAGTTAAAAAAACTCCAGCTCTACTCAGTTGCATACCGCCTACTTCGAGGCGATCTATGCCTGACATACAAAGCTATGTCAAATCCAGAATTAATGGACATGCTCCACCTCAGTAAATCTAAATCTCTTAGAGCCACACGCTCGAGGGACTTGAACCTCAGCACAGAAATAAATAGAACTTGCTGGAGGGACAGGTTCATAACCCAGAGGCTCCCTTCGCTCTGGAATAGAATTCCAGTTCATGTGAGGCAGAGCACCTCACTGAATCTCTTCAAGAAGAATCTCGATAGGTGGATAGGGGATCATAGGTTTGTCCCAGGGATTACTTCCGCGTCACTATTAGACAGAGGCACAGTAAACTAAACCTTAAAAAGGGCACAGTATACTCAAATCAAGGGGTGGCGTAAGCCATACAGAATTGGGCTAGGCTTGTAATTGCCCCAGGGCAGATAGCCTAGTATGAACCTATGAACCTATAAAGGGAAATCACAGTTACACTTTTAACATCCCTTATATGTTCTTGAAGATACACTTTAAACTTTTGTTTACTTTCACTTACATAAAACTTGTTACATGGACTTTTCAAAATAAACACAATTCCTTCGGTATTGCAAGTATAACATCCATTTGGAAAAAAAATTACAGAATTATTAGTAGGAAAGTTCTTTACAAAATGCAAACAAATAGAAAATTTTCAACACCTAAAAGTGCCATATCTTAAAATAATCTGTCTCTGTATTCATACTTCAGGCATTTGAAATTTACTGTGCACTATTATATCAGAAAAGCTACGACCCTTTCTATAAGAAATCAAAAGTTTGTTTACTAAACATTGTTCCAAAATGCCATCTTTGAACAACATATTCCAACAGTAATGTAACAAATGCACAATCTGTTGACTTAGTAAATTGTAAATATTCACAAAAGAAATCTTACCAGTGTGGTTGGCACTATTATTTCCTGCATCTCCCCTACCTCTTCTTTTGTCAAAATCTATCAACTCAATAAATGGAATTCTTTCATTATGTGTATTTACTGAGTTTCTTGTCCTGCTTAGATATTCACCTTTATAACGCTTAGTTCTAACCCTATTTAAACCTTCTAACACTTCTGTCTTCTGTCTTGTCATATCCTGTGTGAGTAAACATTTTAACTAAATCTTGCATCTCTTCTTCAAAATCTTTATCTACATTACTCAACTTACTTATTCTCAGAAACTCAGTGTATGGTAAAGATGAAATCAAGTAGGGGGGTGACAGCTGGAACCATGTAGAAAATGTGAGCCCCCCTTGAACTTTGTGAACTTTCCTACCAATAAATCCTGTTTGTTCACTTCACAATTCCAAATAAAAAAATTACTCTCTCTCACCCAACTGTAAGCCACTATACTTGAGACCAAACTGGTTATGTAACTCCTCAATGAAAATGTTTACTTCATTACCTCCCCTACAAACAAAAATCAAATCATCTATGTATCTAAAATACCTAATGACATGGTTTTTAAAGAAAAAAAGACCAAATATACTCCTAATTTCAAAAAAGCCATCATTAGGTTGGCATACATGGGGGCAAAGGATGCCCAAATAGCCGTACCTTGTAACTGATGAAAGATTTCTTGGTTAAAAATACCATAATTATTTTCTAAACAGAAGTTAACAAGCTCCAATACATAACTAGATAAAGAGGTCTCCCCTAAAAAATACTTCAGGGCCTTCATCCCATGAACATGTAAAATGTTTGTATAAAGACTCTGCACGTCTATTACCATCCAATACATACAATGTTCCCAACTTAAATCTGCAATTTTTTCAATAAAATCATGTGTATTTGTGATATATGATACTGTTTTTTTCAACACAAGGAAATAAATATTCATGTAAAAAAATACCTATGTTGTGTAAAAAATACTTTCTAACTGAGACAATCAGCATGCTTTGTAAGTTCTCCAGGCCCTTATGTATTTTAGGTAAGCAGTAAAAAACTGCCAATTCACAGCTCTGTGGAGAAAATTTCCTTTCAATGTCATTTTGGGAAAAATAGCCTAATGTATAACCTTTATGAATAGTGCCTCATAGTCAAAAATAGCTTGCTTATATATCCTAACATCAACTCTATTATACCTTTTTGTATTATTCAAAAGATCATACCACATTTTCACATACTGGTTACAATTCAAAATGACCACCTTATTGCATTTATCTGCCAGCTTTACTACTAGTTGAGTATTGCTACCCAAACATTTTAAGGCCTGCCATTGTTCTATAGACAGGTTAAAGTTAACATTCATATTGCCTTTCCAACAATTGTATAAACGTTCAATAGAAAAATTACATACTGCAGAGAATTGTTGGATAGTTTGGTTATGAAAAGGGGGTGCAAATCGCCATTTGCTTAAAATAGTGTAAGTATTCAATAAACAAGAATTCACTAAAACCTCCCCACTCGCAAACATTTCAGAATAACAAGAATAAAAACTATCATCAGAGCTTTCAGCACATAAATCCTCTGTTGGCTCATTTTTATCAAAAAAGCATATTAAATGCAATTTTTGAATTAAACAAAACACTTCTCTTTTTAAGTTAAGTTTAAGCAATGCAGGACCGTTGGAACATATTTTAATCTGAGCTTTAAAACAGATTCTAACACATCCGTTATAACTTCACCAGAAAGATTTATAACATTAGAATCAGTAACATAGAAACCATTATTGTCAGCTACCTGTTTTGTACTGCTGTTTATTAAGTCATTCATTATACTCTTGCTGTCCATAATTGGTTCTGCTTCTTTTTCATTCATTCCAAAAGATCTCAGTCCTGTTGTTGAAATTAAAACATCTCTACTGGTGAATCATAGGGTCTTGTGCTAGAGGCAAAGGGGTGTATTCACTTTCCCCTTCTGTAGAGCCCAGATCTTCCAAAGAAGCAAACAAAACCGTTAGTGGTTTCTTCCTGGTTCTGTTGTTACTGACTACTCATGCACTTTACATTTCCAGGGGAACGCCTTCCTATTACTGTAATCTCTCAAGTCCCTCTGGAACTTTCCCTTCTTTTGATCCACCAAGTCTTTTCTGTATGACTTAAGTTTATCACTGATTTCAGACAGCAAAGAATCCAATCCATCCTTGCTGTAGCCAGTCTATTAGATAAATCAGAACTGACAGAGTGAATGTCATCTTTTAGTTTCAATTGTTGGTGGGTATCTCACTCTATTATTATACGGACTCATTCTGAGGCATATTTATGGGCTGCAGCAACCCACCTCTACCTAAATACCCAATCTTCTTCCACTTTCATATCAAAGGGGGTACTAGGGCTTTTGAAGGCACGCAGCCCTCTTGGTATAATTCTAGCCATGACTTTTTTCCTTTTGTTATATACTGTATTAAGGTTAGGATTGCTCCAGTACGATATGTTTTCAGAGCTTATTTTAGGATTACTTCTAGTAGGTACATCAGCCTGTATACAGCAATTTACAAGGATGTACAGGGTCTCTGTGAACAATTCTCCAAAGGCTGCTGCTAACTAAGGGTTGGAGAGGTACTAAATTTTGACAAACTATCACTTAATAGGATGAAGTTTGCTTTGTAATAGATTCTAACTGGGTTTGCAAGGGATACCAAGTTGATTTTTATTTTGAAGGAAGCAGTTAAGTGGTCCGACCTCGACAGTTAGGACGTGACACGGTGGGGGGGTGGGGGTGGGGTACCAGGTCTAGTATGTTTAAACCTCCACTGGGTGTGCATACTATCTTGTCAAGGGTATTTGTGTTAATAAAGTCAAGGAATCAATGTGCCTGCAATATGAGGCAGTGCATGCTTCCCATTATGAAGAGTATAGTTAAATTCTCCGATGAACAGGGTATTTGGTTTAATGGTGATCATCTCCAGTAGGTCTAAATACAAGATATGGGATTCTAGGGGCATCGAGGGTAACCTATAGTCTTCTAAGATATAGTATGAGACTTTCTATTGATTTGCACATGGATAAAATCCAGTGCATCATACTGCTTAACCAGGGTAGAGTTATGCTTGTTGTTAATGCAGATTGAGTCCTGTACCTTTTATCCCTGTCTGTGCAGCTGATGGTCTAAATGTGCAGAAAGCACTGAAGCCTTGCACTGCACTGGTACTATATTCTTCACAGTGAGTACAGCTTGTATGGTGTGGAGTTTCTTCTTTAGACTCCTTGCACTGAGCAGTAACACCATTAGGTTTCTTTGGGTTTTACTTGCTATCAATTTGGCATTGTCTAAAAAGGCTCCAAAGAGGTCAGTTAACTTTTAGTCAATATTTGGAAGCCTAGAGACAGATGCAGATCATCCTTTGCAAAGCAATGTGTTTTGTTAACAATGTTCTCGTCTTCTGACAAATATTGGATCCCACTGGAAAGACACCAGAAACTATGCCAATTATTAAAATCAATCATCTTTTGCTCATACTATGGCATCATCTTTGTTGAAAGTAGAATGCTCAATGCAAGGCCCATACCTGCCTGAGACACATATTCAGACTGATCAACAGTGTTTCTTTTTATATGGTCTGGTGAGGTATGCCTCGGGTCATTACAGCTCACACGGACTACGATAGAACCATACTGCTACCTGTGGTTTAGTGACTTGAGTACATGTGTAACTTAGTGAATCCTGACTCCAGATTATCAACTTACTGTACTTTTTCCTTGTTCAGTCTGGTTAGTGGAGGGATCTGTGTGTGATACACTGGAGTCCCCTGTGACAAGTTTCTTGGGTAATGTGCTGGCTTGCCTTATGGGCTTTGCTCTTGGGGCTCCACCAGGCATAGGCATGTGTGTGTGGTGTTCAGTGTTGCTTTTGGTAAATGCTTTAGAGATTGTTGAGGATAGGTATTCCTAATTACAGGCTTAGAAGGTTTTTGAGGGTTGGGAAAATCACTTTTTATTGCCTTAGCACAGATTCATAGGTTCATAGGTAGGTACTAGGCTATCAGCCCTAGGGCCCATACAAGCCTAGCCAAAAAATGTACCCTGGCTTTCGCCACCCAAGAAATTTATTTTCCTGTGCCCCTGTCGAGCAGAGCCACAGAAGTGATCCCCGGGGTGAATTTCCCATTTCCCATCCAATCATCAAGATTTTTCTTGAAGAGTGCTAATGAGGAGCTCTGTTTGACATAGATAGGTAGTCTGTTCCAGAGTATGGGAAGTCTCTGGGACAGGAATCTATCCCTCCAGCATGTTCTGTTTATTGTGGTGACAAGATTTAGGTCCCTAGAGCGTGTAGCTCAGAGGGATTGGGATTTCTTTAAGTGGAGCATGTCCAACAGCTCTGGGTTTGACATAGCTTTGTATGTTAGGCAGAGATCGCCCCTGAGTAGGTGATATGCGATGGAGTAAAGCTGTAGTTTTTTGAGGCGGTCTGCATAGGGCATCTGTTTGAGGCCAGTAATCCTCTTTGTGAGGTATTTCTGTGGTCTTTCCAGTTGTTATAGATGTCTTGTGAGGTACATACCAAAAGGGGCATTGTACTCTATAATGGGACTGAGTGATGAGTAGAAGGGAACAATTACCTCTTTTTTTCTGGATGAGAATCCTTTTGTGAAGAAATGAGCCACGTAGAAGGATTTCCTGACCACCGTGGCGATGTGATCATCAAAGGAGAGACTACTGTCCACCTGTGTCCCAAAATCTCTTATCACATTTTAGGCATTAAGTAGACTACCAGCTATGTGGTAGTTCATGGGTACAGAGTTTTTAGCAAAGGGGATGACAATACACTTTTTGGCATTGAGCTTCAGGCCATGTCTTTGACACCAGGTATCTGTCTCAGTGAGGCCCTTTTGTAGTTTGTCCACATTGTTAGGAGTTTCGATTATGGCTCCTAGTTTGCAGTCATCTGCAAACTTTGTTAGCCAAAGATCTTCTGTGTTGGCCTGCACTTCAGAGAAGTAGATACCAAACAGGAGAGGATGCGGTACTCCACTTGTCACTGGTCTGATGTCGGATTTGGAATCTGCTACTTTCACAGTGTGGGTTCTGTCCGTGAGCCAGTTGGCAACCCATCTTGTGACATAGGGATTTATACCTAGTTTAGTGAGCTTATCTATAATTCCAGAGTGGGGGATTGTGTCGAAAGCCTTGGCGAGATCTAGATAAGCTGTGTGAACCATTTTACCCTCATCTATGGCTTTGGTGACTGCTTCAAAGAAGTCAATCAGGTTTAGGAGACATGATCTGCCTTTTACAAATCCAAACTGGGTAGGGTCCAGAGTTTGGAGATTACCAATGTCTTTGTTTATGAGTTCAACGATGATACGTTCCATGGCCTTGCAGACCAGGCTCGTCAGGCTAATGGGGCGGTAGCTCCCGGGGTCCATTGTGGCTCCCCCTTTGTGGAGTGGGATAACCGTCGTGGTGCGCCATTCAGTGGGTACAAAGCCTGAGGTGAGGCAATGACTGAACATGGTACTTAGGTAAGGTGCCAGTTCATTCTGTAGTTCATGTAGAACACAGCCTGGGATATTGTCAGGTCCCATGGATGCTGTGTTCTTGGCTTTGGAGAGTGTGTTTTTTACCTGTGCAGCCATGATTATAGGAACTTTGCATTCTTCTGGTATAGAGATGGGCCCTCTAGGGGGTGAGGGGGGGGGGGTAAAGTTAGCACTGAACCTATCTGCTAGGATGTTGGCAATATCAGTTGGTTCTGTATATTTAGTGCCATTGTGCTGTAACTCAGAGCAGATCTGAGTGTTGCCATTGAGATTCTTGACATAGCTATAGAATGCTTTGTGGTTGCCTTTAGAGTCAGTGGCAATTTTGTTTTCGTAACTAGCTTTGGAGGATTTTATGAGGGATCTCAGCTTCTTACTGAAGTTGACCAGGGAATTCCACCAGTCATGGGATTTTACTCTTTTTTGCAACAGTTTCTTTCTTTTGTTGTAGAGTTTGTTTATGGCAGAGGACCACCAGATTGGCTTCCTTTTTTTGGAGAATAACATCTTGGTTCTATTAGGGATAGCATGATCCATGCACTCGTGTAAGTGCTTATAAAGTGCATTTGTGTAGGATTCAGCAGTCATACCTCTATTGTCCATCTGCATGGGTGTCATGAAGTTTGCCACTTCTGTCTTAAGAAGTGTGAAGTTGGCTTTGGAGAAGTTTTTTACGATAGTTTCCCTAATTGGGGCTGGGGGTGGGATGTGGATGTCTAGGCTGATTATCTTGTGGTCGGATCTGACCAACGAGGAATTGACCTCTGGTGTGGAACACCGGTTTCCCATGTTGGTAATGACCAGGTCTAGGATATTGCCGCACCTGGTGGTGGTGTGAATAAGTTGAGCCAAGGCGTTGGAATTTATGAATTCTAGAAAACTTTGAGCAAAAGAGTTGGTACATGAGTAGTTTTCCCAGTTAATGGTGGGGTAGTTGAAATCGCCCATTATTAGGGTGTTGGGTTGCACCCTAATACTTTCCAGTGTATCAAGAAATGAGGAGTGTGAATCCTGGGGCATGGTGGGGGGTCTGTAGCAAGCTACAATTTGGATTGCGGTCTTTCCCAGAGTTAGTTGCACTTGGATAATCTCTGATGCATTATGCTGTGCATCTAGCCTGGAGGTGTGAATATCCTTAATGAATATGGACACGCCTCCGCCTTTAGTGCTTCTTTCTGGGTTAGGTGGCCAAAAGGTGTGGTATGAATTGAAGCCTGGTAATGCAGGGGTGCTCTCTGGAGCTTTGAACCAGGTCTCTGTTCTCCATTTTAAGGAGTGCCTCAAGTGAGTGCATTTTGAGGTTTAGACTTCTAGCATTGAGTAGCATTATCCTCAGATTTTGCTTGCTTGTACCTGTTACGGTGGTGAATTTGTCATTTGAACCTTGCCTAAAAAAGGCACTATAGGGGTGGCAAGAGCCTTAGTCAGTATCCAGAATCCCAAGGGCGACAGGTGCAGGCCATCTCTGGCAGAGCATCGTAGACTGTTGATCATGTCGTCCCAGGCAGACAAATACTGGATCCCCTTAGAATGACACCAGAAGCTTAGCCAATTGTTGAAGTCAATCATTTTGTCCTTGTACTGTGGTATCATTCTGGGTGATGGCAGGATGCTAGTCAGGGTTAGGGTCATACCTGCCTGGGATACAAGATCGGAGATCCATGTCTCTTTTCATGTAGTCCATGGAGGTATGTCTCAGGTCATTCACACCAACATGGACAATGACAGTGTCATATTTGTACTTATTGTGGAGTGACCTGAGTGCATGCGTTATGTGGCGGATCCTGGCACCTGACAGGCAGCTGACAGTAACTTTCTCCTTGTTTAGTCTAGTGAGTGGAACATCAGTGTATCTGACTATAGAGTCCCCTATGACTAGAGTGTTGGGTACGTTGTTATGCTTTATGGGCTGTGGTTGAGTGGCAATGTATATGGTGGCAACTACCTGTGATGGATGTAGTGTGTGTTTTTGACAAGGTTGTTTGTATGCCAGCATTTTTGCCTTCAGTCAAATTGTGTGTGTGTCTTTTGCATACTATGTTTATTTCTTTAAGGATTAAATGCTTGACTCTGACCATGAGACAATTGCTACATTGTCTCAAAATGATATATACAAATCTGGCTACAGAGACATTTGGAAATTGCATATTCATGTTTTCTGGCCCTGAATGTGGGTGGGCTGCTGCAGGTTCTGAACTGGATTATACAGGGGTCTCCTTGGTGGGCTCTGGGGTCTAGGTTAGATTGTTCTAAGATTTGACAATACTAATGTCTTTTGGCTTTTCACGGTTAGGGGTCACCACAGCGGAACTCTGGTCTGCTAATGATTGGCAGTGGATTTTTACAGAGCCGAGATGCCAGTCCGACAACCAACCTTCAAAGAAGGAACACCCATTCACGCACCTACCTGCATGTCTTTAAGCATCACTCAACCATGGGGAAGACATGCAGACTCCACACAGAAGACACTCCAGCCGAGAATCGAACCAGAGAACCTCTTGCTGTGAGGTGACAATGCTAACCACTGCACCACCTGTTTAATGTGCAAACTAACTGCTCCAAGACTGCCTCCACACAACAGCTTTGTTTTAGCCACATTAAGTTACAGGTCTCCATTCTAAGGGAAGTTTTATAGATAAAATGTACTTTCTGGGTGTTTGTGTCTGTACAGGGTACTGATAACCTCTTGATGCAATAACACCAAGAAAGGTTATTTAAACAAACTATCTTGACAAGGCAATTTCAAGTATTATGGCTCTTTAGAATTATTTGAAGGCAGAAATCACAAATAAAGCAAAAATACAGAAGTAGCACTTTAAAAACAGTTAACTGAGGTGCAAAAGAATAAAATAAATCTCTATCTGCCAAGGATGGAGCATGATTTATTCAGGACCCCCTCAGAGTGTGGCAAGGATGCTAAGCAGATGAAGGCACTGAGGAAATGAGCAGACACTAATTTGTAGTAAGAGAAGTTTACTTAAATGCAAAACTGGTTTGCTGGGTGGGTACTTAATTTTATGAATATATGGAAAACAGTGGGTGGGAAGGTACTTAAATAGGTTACACACTAGACTATATCAATGAAAGAGAGGAGGGAGGGACTTTGGAAGTTAGATTGCCAAAAGGGACAGAAGCCAGAGACAGCCTTTTAAAAGCACAACAAGAGAAGGTTGGGAAAGTAGGGGAAAGTTTTCAAACTGGAGCTCTAGTCTTATGGTTAGTCTGAGGCCTCAGACTGAGATCAAAATACAAAACATACATAACTCTTATGTGTACTTGTACTTATAGAGACAGAAGTCTAGTATAATGTATAAACTATGCTAAAATCTTACAGTAATACACAACCTTCACACAAATGCAAATGACGCTGAAGACTAAGGTCCTGCACAACAAGCTAAAGATGCAAACAGATAATTTTTTTGGCTAAACCATAGACAAAAAGCAAAGAAGTACAAAAATGTATCACCGCACCGGTCACTATAAGTGCAACTTAAAATATTTAAGAGGAATATAAATGAAAAAAGTCTTCTTTTTTGATGAAAAGCTAGTATCTCACACCTCTCTATCACAACTAAAACTGTGCTATAGAATTCCACAGCCTCTGACCCCTGCTGCTCCCACTTCTTTTTACAAAAATCTACTTATTCCAAAACTGGAACATAGTGTATTATTATTATTATTATTATTATTATTATTATTACAATGCCCCTTTTGGAATGTACCTCACAAGACATCTGCAGCAGCTGGACAGGCAACAGAAGTACCTCACAAAGAGGATTACTGGCCTCAAACAAATGCCCTACACTGACCATCTCAAAAAACTCCAGCTTTACTGCGTAGCATATCGCCTACTCCAAGGTGATCTCTGCCTAACATATAAAGCTATGTCAAACCCAGAGCTGTTGGACATGCTACACCTAAAGAAATCCCAATCCCTCTGAGCTACACACTCTAGGGACCTAAATCTTGTCACCACAATAAACAGGACATGCTGGAGGGATAGATTCCTGTCCCAGAGACTTCCCATACTCTGGAACAGGCTACCCATCTATGTCAAGCAAAGTTCTTCATTAGCACTCTTCAAGAAAAATCCTGATGAGTGGATGGGAAATAGGAAATACACCCCGGGGATCACTTCTGTGTCTCTGCTCGACAGTGGCACAGGAAAATAACTTTCTTGGGTGGCATAAGCCAGGGAACCTTGTTAGCTAGGCTTATGTAGGCCCTTGGGCCAATAGCCTAGTACCTGCCTATGAACCTATTAGTCTTTCATTTTGCCTACAATTCCTCATAGACTCTAAATGGCAGAAAAATTTTGCAAATTTACACTGCTTGTAGACATTGTTATATATGACTACAACCTGATTAAGAAGCTCAATTGGCTACCTGTTATGTAACAGTCAACCTACCTCCTAGGTACATTAATATGCAATGTCTTAAAGTTTTAGAGTTAAAACTCCCAGTCAAACAACAGTCATATTCCCTAACAAGCAGTCATGAAAGTTGTATTTCCTTAAGTAGAACACCATTCAAAACAATTATGACAGAATACATTTTTTTCAAGTTGGGCCCAGCTCTGTGGAACAGTCTCCCACCTCAGACAAAAAGCCACTGTTCTCTGCAAGTGCTTAATTTATCCCTCACTGAACATCTCCACAATGTAATATCATGCAAATGCTACAGGAATAACAGTAAGCATCAAACCGCAGAGTCTCTGTGCATAGGTGACAGTCTAACCCCACACCCAAGTACAATTCACACTCTAACAGATTAATAACTAGTTATAATGCATTTAGTCTGCACTCACAAGTAAGCCAAGCAGAGCAGCTCTTAACAATGAACTTACCCTGCACAATGGTATCTCAATGTGTGCTTTGTTTTCTTAGCCTCATGTCAATGTTATTACCAGAACAAATTTAATGGATATTATGTCTTCATTTTATTTTATTAAGTTTATCATACTCTGTGCAAATGTAATGAAATGCTAAGAAAAGTTTACCTATCAAGAGCCTGTTTAAGTTTAAGAGGGAGGGTGATTTTAACCTTAAGTGGCTTAACCTGGACATTTTTATTTAGGAATCTCATGGAGAGGTCTTAAAAGTATATGAGGTACATATATCATCTGAAATTAAAATCAACAGAAAATAAAAAAATACTAGACTCTTGAAATGAGAGATGTATCCAAAGCATTAAATATATTTATTATTTATATATCTCTCCAACACCACTTTTCAAAAAGCAACTTAAAGTTTACCTTAAAACTCACTGGCTATGCCCATGTACTAACTCAGACTAACAATCTCCTTCTAGCTTTGCTCACCAAATGTTCAAAGAGTAGAAGCTATAAGCTATCTTAATTCTGTGCTTACTCTTTCTTGGGAATTACCATAGAGTATAATTGCTTAATAAGCTTTCTACTGTATTGAACATGTCTCTACCTTTAAAATTCTTGTTTTCTCTCAGTAAGTAGGATCAGTAAGCTAGCTAAAGTCGGTTGTAACTTTGATTTTCTTTCGGAACCCTCTTCAGAGTATGAACTTGCTTAGCAAGCTCTCAATTACATTAACATGTTTTCTACCTTATAAATATTTGTTTTTTTCTTGTTCTTTTTAAAATATGTTACTTATATTATCACTAAGCTGCTATATAATAAGTGCATTCTAGTCTCAAATTGTATTGTACTTGTCATTGCTACTACCTGTTTAGTGGAGCTTAACTCCCCGGGCCTCTACTGAAAATGGACCTATATCCAGTTAGACTAGCCCGGTCAAAATAAATAAAATAAATAAATATTTGTCCAGTATTGATCCATTCCAGAACAACGATTTGAGCATTTTTCAAGCTCTTCTAATTTCAAAATGCAACTACTAAGGACTCAGTATCTGCTAAATTGTGAAGAGTGCAATGAAATATTTTAGACTGAGAGCTCATGTCTGAAATTCATTGACTATAAGTCTTCTGCAAATGCTAAATGCTTTTAAAAGTCAGTCATAAAAAGGCTGCAATAAGTCTTCAGAGAGAGCCAATAGCTTTTTTTTGATTGCCATTTGTCTGCTCATAACTTTTATTTTGTACTTTTATTCTACAATTGTACTGCATGTATATTTTATTATTGTCTAATTGTAATTAATATAATTGATTTCATTATTCACCATGGCACTCTGGACCAGAGGTCTGGTGCCCTTACTGCAACACAGGTAACCTGGGTTCAAATATCATCACTGGCTTTGGAGGGGCCAGGAAGGGAAGTGAAGGGTCATGGCCTAATCACTGCTCCTGGGTGGGTGTGGAGTGTAACAGAGGTTGAATGAATTCATTTTCACCCAGGACTTTGGGTTTGGCTGTTTCCAATCAAAGAATCACCTCCTGGATCTCTAAAGCCATTTCTTTTTTATTCTTTTCATGGAAAAGCAGATAGAAAAATGTGATTTCACTAGTGGAGACCAGGGAACCAACTTTCTTTGCTTGAGGGGAAGGGGTGGGGCTACTGTACAATACCTTGCCAAAATAAGGGACAAGTAGCACAGATAGCTCAATTGCATGTTTCCTTTCAGCTCTGAAAGCTAGGTGTCTATGGAGAACAGAACATAAGGCTAAAAGCAGAACTCTCATACCATTCTAAAGGCTATCCATATGATGTCCCCTCCTGCATGACCCTCACCCTGATGATAGGACAAATTAATCAGTTCACTGGGAGGGGGATAGCAGTCGACAGCAGTGGCAACAAGTGTGCAAAAAATGTTGCCATTCAACTTCAACAACTATTAGATGCTGTTTTTTTTTATTAGTTTAATTGTATCTGTGCAGAACTGGTGAATTATTGATTCTTGACATCTACTTTTTGAAGAGTTACTGTTTTAACCCTAGCTGCCAACAGTTATATTACAGCTGGCTTATTTTAGGAATGGACAGTTATTGTTAGACTGGTATAGCTGGTGATAATGTATTTACCATAAAGTCAGGAAGACAGCACTATCACTAGAAATGGATTATTATCTCCACCTGAGAAAAACTATGTGAATAAACACAAAATTATTTTTGAAGTTCTGGAAAGCAAGTTCTTCAATGTAAAACTTATTTAGATGGAGCAAGTTTTGGTCATAACCTGAGTCAGCAGACTGTATTTGCTAGATTTCCCTTAAGATAAATGACCCCAAGCATAATAGTCTGGGCAGTGACATGTATCACAAAACTATAATGCCGGCAGTCTCTGAAACACACATACATAAATCTGAATCTATAAACATATAGATACATATGTCTCTCTCTCTCTCTCTATATATATATATATATATATATATATATATATATATATATGTGTGTGTGTGTGTGTGTGTGAATGCATGTATATACATTGTGTGTGTGTACGCACATGTGTATATATACATACATATAGTTTAACTGACAGATACAGGAAATATATATGACTATTATTTTTGTAAGAAATTATTGACTTTCTTCATGCTTGAACAACTCGAGTTGGGTGGTCTGAGTAAGTGGCAAGAGGCCTAAATAAAATGCCATTTTGAAGGTAGCTAAGCAAACAAGGCTTTCCTAATAAAGCATGGGTTGCTTTCATTATAATCAACGGCCTTGATATAGTTACTAGACAAATAGAATTGCATATCTGGAGAATCATATTATTAGCAACAAGAACTGTCAACCTGCCTCTGTGTTGCTCTTTCCCTAATAGATGGAGTGGAATTTCACACCTCCTGACACCTGTGGAGTTCCTGCCTAGACAGTCTTTACCTGAGCTAAAATTCTGAGATTACAATTTTCCAGCCTACTTGTAAACAAATGTACATATCTCAAAAACTACAAAAGTCACAAAAAAGTAAAAATATGAAAGTCACTCTGAACACACACCTCTTCACAATACTGATATTAACACGTTTGCCAGATGCAATGATATTTTTATACTGAACAAATAATTCAGTCATATGTAATAACCACAGAAGACAGACCACAATTATCAGTGTAACACTTGTAGATAAAGATGTCATCTTCAATTTGTTGTAAAGCAGTTTTGTAGAGGTTACTCCATTTATGAGATGTCTGTATAATTCGCACCAACAGTTCAACCAATAAAATCCACAAGACGACAGAAAGGCAAGCAAAAACACAAACGGAGGCAGTATTTAAATGGAAACGTGAATAAAAAAGATTTAATACTTCCAAATGAACATAAGCGCTTTCGGCCGAACCAATGTCCAGCCTTATTCAGACAAACAGCACAATATTGAATGCTCAAACCTTATATATTATTGAAATGCTGAAATTACCAATTAAAAACAAATGCATTTCTTGAAGTAATTATTACCATGACGACCTTAAAGAAGTATGTGTATATATGTGTGTGTTACATTTGGTTAGTGTAAAACATTGTGTTATATTAGTTGAAAAACAAGTATAAAAAAACATATTATACCATGAAACCTACACATTACACATCTTATGATGTAAATTACACTTTTGGTTTTCATCAAAAGATCTACTAGTCACATACCATTATTTAGAATGTAGACCAACCTAAATGTAGATAGAGATGTATTACATGAGTTTCTAATATCAAGTAAATACAAATGAACATTTTGAAATGGTTATATACACATACCAGATGTAAATATATAACATCTGGATCAATACCTTGTACTAATAAGATATTCTTGTTCACAAATAGAATATTAAAAATAAAATTAGAATTAAAATCATGTATGTATTTTTTATCTAATGTGTGCCAGCCACTTCAGCACACACTTAATAGATAAATTTTCATTGATTCCTGGAATGAGGTGTGCCCTAGTTCGAATCTGCCACATCAACTCATCCATTTCCAATTTAATTTGCCATGGGCCTCCTCTTATATCTGGTGTTCTTTGCTGCACTATGACAAAGCTAAAGTGTGACCTGTATGTTCCAGGACATGTTTAACTAAAGCATTATTCTCATCTTGTTTACTGAGCGCATACATGTGTTCATATATTCTAGTTTTGATTTTCCGCTCCGTCTTGCCAATGTAAAACGCTTTACATTTGGTACATAGAGCGACATAAACCACCGATTTTGACTCACAGTTGTAGTGATTATTCACTTTATATGTCTTGTTATTAATTGTGAATTGTGTGCCAACCTTGATGTACTTACATTGCCCACAAGCACCACACTTATACATGCCATGTGACCTATTAGAGGTGCTCTTGTTCAGTGGTCTCTCCAAGATGGTTTTTAAATTTTGACCTCTCCTGTATGTAAGTTTTGGTTTTAACCCCAAAATGCTAGAAAGGATACCATCGTGATTTATCACATCCCAGTTTTTATTAAAGATCTCCCTAATTTTGATGAAATCCAAAGAATAAGTATGCACAAAGGACACACTGTAATTGGTGTCCTCTTGTCTGTTATTCACTGGAGAGCCCATAGTGATAGAGGAATTACTTGTATCACCGTTGGCCTCCATCAAAATACTAGATGAAAGTAGAGGGATGAAGTGACCCTCTCTACGTTTTCTAGAAACTTCCCGTATGATATTATTAATTAAATGGGAAGGGTAACCCCTTGATAAAAACATGTTCTTAAGTTTGTTACATTCCATACTGAAATCCTGATCATCTGTTACCATACGGGCTGCCCTTACAAGCTGGCCCTTTATGACAGATTTTTTCTGGTGGTAAGGGTGATTACTTGAAAAGTGCAGCAAACTGTTGGAATATGTAGGTTTTCGAAAGATGTTGCTTTTGAGCCTTTGATTAATCACATCTTTTGTTAAAAGTATGTCTAAATAATTAACCTCTAAATCTGCTACATTAAAAGTAAACTTCAAAAATTCAGTCTTGCTGGTCATTCTTTCTATGAACACGGGTATCATGTCTTTCCCACCCTTCCAAATACAAAAAATGTCATCCTGGTACCTAGTGTACCAGGAGACATTTTGTTTGAATAATTCATCCTTAAATACATGTTCGGCTTCCCAATATGCCAAAACTGCGTTTGCAAATGAGCCACCACAAGGTGAGCCCATGGCAACACCTGATGTTTGGAGGTAAAAGGTATTTTCGAACATGAAAAAATTATTTGCTAAAACCAATTCAAGGAGTGTTTCGCTTAAATAGATGGTGTTATCGTCTATGTTCTTGGCAAACATGAATTCCCTAACCCAAGTAAGACCCAATTGTTGTGGTATGACTGTGTACAGGTCCTTAATGTCAATTGTAAGAAAAATCATGTCTGCATTATATTCGACCTTACTGATGTTTTTAAGAAAGGACCAAGAATCTTTGCAAATGTGCTTCTCTTGTTCTAAAAGTGGTTTTATAATACTATCTACAAGTTTAGCACACGCATAGGTAACTGAGCCCCTCCCATCAACAATTGGCCTGAAGGGTGGTGCGTGTATACGTTTGTGTAATTTCGGCGTGCCAAAGAAAGTTGAAATTCTTGGTGCTGCCATCTGTAAATATTGGTATGTACATAAATCCACAAAACCCTCCAAAAACAAGTCATGTAGAACATTGTTAATCCTTCTATAAGCACAATGTATTTCATTGAGGGATACCTCCTTATATACCGGTGTACTCAAATGTTCCAACATGTACTCTACATACTTGTAGTGATCCATTAATACAATCCCCCCACCCTTATCTGGTTTCATAACCCGGATATTGCAGTCCCTAAGTAACCTAAGGAAATCCCATTCAAGTGTGGTGATGTTGTTGGGATACCTTTGATTACTATATGTGACCTGGTTCTTGATTGCCCAAAGGTCGATTTCACACATTTTTTCGAAAACTGCTAAAATAGGGTGAAGAGGTGGGTTGTAAGTGCTAGAAACCCTTAAGGTATTAAGGATTGGGGTGGCATTACCCATAAGAGAATTGAGATTAAGTTTCCTAACGTATATTTTAAGATCAATTAATGTTCTACCAATATCTATGTGCTGTCCTGGGACAAATGATAGGTCCTTAGCAAAAAAATCGACTATGTCTTGGTGGATATCAATAAGCGTGTAATTATATACAGTAAAATCACTACAAGAGCTGACCAAAATGGTTGGTGTTAGTCCAAAAATGGGGAGTTGGATCATCTCTTCCTCCCCCGTCTCTTGTTCTTCATATTGTATGTTGTCTGGCCCCTGGGGTGATTGGTGGCGTGGTAACTGTTGGCCTGGTAAAAATCCTGGCCCTCGTGTTGGTTCGTATTACCCACCGGATAGTCCTCACCTTGATTATTGTCTCTGGAATTATACCCTGGGGCATTGGTTTGATCTAGATTACTAGCACCAGCGTTGTTGTTATTGAGCCTTGGGCTCCTTCTGGTGCCCTGTCTTTGACCAACAGGAATTTGTTGGGTATTGTCATTACTAGTACCATTTATGGGGTTCATTACATTGTTGGATTCCACATGGTTGTTGTCATCATTGTGGGATGTATGTGAAACTCGAGGAGGCTTAGGGGAAGCACATTTATTAGCGTAATCCCTTAAATCTCTATTCAGCTTCTTCTTCTTAATAATCAACAATTTATCCATACTTGCCTCGATGCTAGAGAAAATACGACAATAGTCATATTTGAATCGGAAAAAGCAATTGTCCGATGTTATTGACTTTTCCAAACTTTCTAGCTCGAATGACAAGGTGGATATATCCTTCGAGTAAAAAGCAATTAAAGCTTCTAGAAATTCAATACCCTGGCGATCAAATAAACTTAACAATTCCTGATGGAAGAGAGAGTTTTCCACCAACCCTGATGGAAAACGCCACTGTCTTAATCCTTTAGGGACAATTTTATTTTTTACGCATTCATTTAAGTACGCAACTTCAAGACATACTTTTAACAAAAGATGTGATTAATCAAAGGCTCAAAAGCAACATCTTTCGAAAACCTACATATTCCAACAGTTTGCTGCACTTTTCAAGTAATCACCCTTACCACCAGAAAAAATCTGTCATAAAGGGCCAGCTTGTAAGGGCAGCCCGTATGGTAACAGATGATCAGGATTTCAGTATGGAATGTAACAAACTTAAGAACATGTTTTTATCAAGGGGTTACCCTTCCCATTTAATTAATAATATCATACGGGAAGTTTCTAGAAAACGTAGAGAGGGTCACTTCATCCCTCTACTTTCATCTAGTATTTTGATGGAGGCCAACGGTGATACAAGTAATTCCTCTATCACTATGGGCTCTCCAGTGAATAACAGACAAGAGGACACCAATTACAGTGTGTCCTTTGTGCATACTTATTCTTTGGATTTCATCAAAATTAGGGAGATCTTTAATAAAAACTGGGATGTGATAAATCACGATGGTATCCTTTCTAGCATTTTGGGGTTAAAACCAAAACTTACATACAGGAGAGGTCAAAATTTAAAAACCATCTTGGAGAGACCACTGAACAAGAGCACCTCTAATAGGTCACATGGCATGTATAAGTGTGGTGCTTGTGGGCAATGTAAGTACATCAAGGTTGGCACACAATTCACAATTAATAACAAGACATATAAAGTGAATAATCACTACAACTGTGAGTCAAAATCGGTGGTTTATGTCGCTCTATGTAACCAATGTAAAGCGTTTTACATTGGCAAGACGGAGCGGAAAATCAAAACTAGAATATATGAACACATGTATGCGCTCAGTAAACAAGATGAGAATAATGCTTTAGTTAAACATGTCCTGGAACATACAGGTCACACTTTTAGCTTTGTCATAGTGCAGCAAAGAACACCAGATATAAGAGGAGGCCCATGGCAAATTAAATTGGAAATGGATGAGTTGATGTGGCAGATTCGAACTAGGGCACACCTCATTCCAGGAATCAATGAAAATTTATCTATTAAGTGTGTGCTGAAGTGGCTGGCACACATTAGATAAAAAATACATACATGATTTTAATTCTAATTTTATTTTTAATATTCTATTTGTGAACAAGAATATCTTATTAGTACAAGGTATTGATCCAGATGTTATATATTTACATCTGGTATGTGTATATAACCATTTCAAAATGTTCATTTGTATTTACTTGATATTAGAAACTCATGTAATACATCTCTATCTACATTTAGGTTGGTCTACATTCTAAATAATGGTATGTGACTAGTAGATCTTTTGATGAAAACCAAAAGTGTAATTTACATCATAAGATGTGTAATGTGTAGGTTTCATGGTATAATATGTTTTTTTATACTTGTTTTTCAACTAATATAACACAATGTTTTACACTAACCAAATGTAACACACACATATATACACATACTTCTTTAAGGTCGTCATGGTAATAATTACTTCAAGAAATGCATTTGTTTTTAATTGGTAATTTCAGCATTTCAATAATATATAAGGTTTGAGCATTCAATATTGTGCTGTTTGTCTGAAGAAGGCTGGACATTGGTTCGGCCGGAAGCGCTTATGTTCATTTGGAAGTATTAAATCTTTTTTATTCACGTTTCCATTTAAATACTGCCTCCGTTTGTGTTTTTGCATGTCTGTATAATTATATGAATGCATATTTACATATTTAATGGACAAATAAATGTTAGTATCTGCAGTGTTAGTTAGATACCAGCAATGTGTGTAAAGGTTTTGCACAATTGTGCATGTTTTCATTTTTTTAAACATCTTTACTGAATTATAACTTGTGACACAGGCAAATTTACATACATACAAAAGTAATCTAACTATATTAACAAATTAACATATTCTCAGTTAGAGTGTCTTCTGTGTGGAGGCATGCGTGAATGGGCATGCTTTCGTTGAAGGTTGTGCATCAGGGCTGGTAACACGGCACGTAAAAATCTACTACCAAACATTAGCGGACTGGAGTTCCGCTGTGGCGACCCCTAACCGGAATAAGCCGAAAAACACAACAACAACAACAACATGCTTCATATATATTGCTATATATCATATACCCTAAGCAACATTACCTAAATTACTCAATTACTGCCCCCCTTTTTAAACAAGAAACCTCTTTATTAAACCATCACTTATGACATAATCATACATTTATATAAATGAAAACAAAACAAACAGACACAATCCTTGTTGCCGGCGTTTTACATCACAAATCATACTGATGTACTCCCAGTTGCAAATATTAGACATGACGTATAATCCACCCAATCATTTTCAAACATTACATAGCTCATTTAAGTACTGCATTCTTTTAAACCTCATTGCTCCGCTGTATGTACTGTTCCCACAATTACCATTTCTTCCTATGCAGTTTGCTCTTAACCTTTTATAAAGGCCTCAATTCCAGTTGTCTTATCTCTGTTACTATATTCACTACTTTAATATACTTGGTTTAGATTTTGATTTCCATTTTCTAATAATTGCTTTTTGGCAGCCACCATTATTAGACACGGCAAGGCCTTAACATACAAAGACAATTCCAATTCTGTATCATAGCTCAGAAAAATCATCCCCCTCATCACACCAATCTGCCCACCCAGTATCTCCAACAGTGCATCCTGCAGGGAATCCTTAAAGTCCACCAACCCATTGCACTCCCAGAAAACTGGTTCACAAGTATCTCTTTCTTCCCAATCACATTTCCAACATTTGCTGTCTACCTGAGGAAAAATACTCTGGAGTCTACTTGGTGTATAAAATACCTATGTAAACATTTCTAAGCAAAAATCCTAAATCCTCTAGGCTTTGTTGCATATTTGGGAGACATACACATATCCCTCCATTGTTTCTTTATGAATAGCTTATCCAATCTCTCTTCCCAATCATTTCTAACCTCCTCTGATTGATTCTTATAGTTATCATGCAATATTTTATATGCTCTACTAATTATTCCTTTTTTAATGACAGCTTCTGTTCTATATTCAACTAAAATTTCTAGCAGTGCTTGTCTTTTGCTTAGGACACCCCCCCCCCCATTTCTTTCTCTTTGCCTATATCCATGAAAGGGAAGGCACTCTCTAACCTGCAGTCCAAATAAATTATTTTCTGTTACCTTTTTCTTTCTAGTTATTTGCTCCCAATACCTTGGTTCCTTTGCCAGTTTTCTCTAATAAATTCTAACCCCCTCCTGCCTATTGTCTATATCCCTAATTGCAGTATTCCCTATCAACAGAATCTCCTTTCTCCATTCCCGTGCTGGCTTAGTTCTTAGAATACTTTCTGCTACTTCATGGATATAATATTCTGCAAGATTATTGCTGTTCCCCTTAAAGGCCTACATCCAAAATCCCAGTTTCTCTCTATTACTTGAGCTTCACCTCTGTTTTAACATCATCCCTTTCCACTTTGAATTATGTGCATGCCTTCATTTGATACCATGGACTATCACATGAACATATTCTGGCTACATTTATTAATATAATTAACATATGGTACATACTAATAATAATAGGGAAATATCTAATGTTTCCGGTACAAAGCACCCTATTTGTCTGAGGAGCCATTCCTGACCTATATTCTAACTGGCTACATGAGATACCATGCCACATTGCATCCAGTTATACAATGTCACAGATATTTACAGAAATATATTTATGCATATATGCATGTTTTATCATTAAACATGTATAAGTATCTGAAAACTGGTATCAGGTAGATATCAGTTACCAGTGACAGCTTTTCAACTATTGTGAAAGGTTTCATTTGATGTTATGTAGTTCCATATATACTCCATCTTGGTCAAGTTAATAACAGTAATATTAATATGGCACATGTTCATGACCTGTCATAAAAACACTTTCTTGATTACTGACCACATATGTGGGATACCATTTAACCGTAACACATCTGATGACCTGGCCTGTGAGTGCTGTTCTACAATGCTCCTGAGTCATTGCTTGCCATATTTGCATAAAAATGATAATTATGCATATATGCATATTTTATTGATAAAGAAATAGAAATATTTACAAGGCAGTAATGGGAAGGCAACAGTTATACCTGAAAATTTTGTCAGTATTGTGCAAGCTTTCAGTTAATCTCATTAAGTAATGTCAACTCTGTCTTGTGCAAGTTATTATCCAAAATATTAATATGGCATAAAATAATACCACACTTTCACTTTCTGACAACCACATTTTGGTCTGAAGTCATTCCCAACATAACCTATGAAAGAACTACACATTGCACAGATGACAGACTTTATGCATATGCAATATTTCTACATTTCTGAATATACATGCACAAACAGATACACAGTTACTAAATTGAGATTCCCAAATTGCATATAATATAATATAATATATCAGAAGTATAGCTAGAGTGAGGGGGCAATTGTCCTGGGCACAAAGGGTTGGGGGGGTGATCAGCAATCCATCATCACAAACGAATGACCTCTGTTTCTTTAATTTAATAAAAGCTTTTAATATGTAAGTACTATAATATAATACAACACAATGCAATACCACCTTGAGTTCTCTTGCCAAGCTGGGACTAACCTGCATACATATTTGAAAACACACCATTATTATGTCAATGTGTCTGAATGGATGTGTGCAGGTATATATAAACAGAGAGCATATGTTCAGTAATAGCCTTAAAATAAAGAGCATGAAATTAGAAATTGCAATTAAAAAATCATTACTCCCAAGTTCAGCCAGCTTTAGCACATTGCTGGAATAATACGAGTAGAAGCACAACATGGATACACACACACGTCTCATTATATTGTTGTTGCTTTGCATTCCCTTTACTGGCAACCACACAGTCACATACATGCACACATACATATATCACCAACACACATGCATATACCAGCAACACACATGCATATACCAACACATATACATATACCCCACACTCACACCCACAAACACCCATCTCACACAAGCATGCACACTTATCCACAAACACCCACCCATACATGTACATATACATATACATACTGTACTTCCAGACATATGATAGACAACATTAAGTATCCTGTTTTTTGATTATTTTTACAAATTATTTATAGCACTTTTATTGTCTGCTGCATAATTTTCTAGCTAGTTTCACTGTGTGTGAGGTATTAACTGGAAATTTTCTACAATTGTTAAGCATCTGTTTGGGTTTGTTTGTTCTGATTTTTGTTTCCCACCCTCCCTCTCTATTGGTATCCTGTTCTTATACTTGGTTGCTTTGCAGTTGCCCACCCCTACTGTACATTTGATCTGGGACACTCCTCCCAGTCTACTGTCATTACCTCATTCTACCTAATACAGGGAGAACATTTGAGAAGGCCAACCCACTTAGTTTCTTAACCTTGAATTATCTTCTGCTCCTCCTTTCTCCTTTTACACTTTACGAAAAAAAATGTTTCTAAGCTTGTTTTTTGCTTTTCCTGTAAGTAGTCTAGTCCAAATACAGATTTGCTGTATCCAGGACTGTTTGTAAGTTTCTAAGACCCCAAGCCTTTCTGTGTTGGAGGGAAGCCTTCTAGCTTATCAGTGGGAGTGGTTAGCACTAGGTAGCTTATATATAAAAAAAAAAAAAACATTTTATGTATTGCAGCTTAGCTAGGGTTAAACTATTCCCGGCACCATAAAGTCTGCTCTTCAAATTTTGCCTTAGAACTAGCCAGTTAGCAATCAAATCTGTTTCTTTGGCTCAGCACTTGTTCAGAACTCGTTGTAAGCATTAAATAAGCTAAAAATTACTACAGCACTCAACTTTCCTCACTTGTCTAGAGGAAAACAATTTTTAGTACTTAATAAATAAGCACCTGGGGGGGGGGGGTGGAGCCAGAATGGCTAACTGGTAGCAGCATTTTTTAGAGCTCCACAAAACTACTTCAAATAACAGGAAAATAATGAATTTCATCGAACAAAAATATGCAATTATTATTGATAAACTTATGAACTTATGAACTTTTATGAACTTATGAACTTATGAACTTTATTTGGATAAAGGGAAGCTTCTTTGTTCACCAGTGGGAGTGGGGAGCACTGAGCAGCCTATTTGTCCCTAGAGCAGTGGTTCCAGCCAGAAACTTGTAGTCTATTGGCCATTTTGGATCAATTCCTAGCTCTTTTCAACCCCCTGCTATAAAGCCCGCTTTAGTGCGCTTTCGCGTGATTTAGCGTGGAGTTGCCCATAGAGCACCATCGGGCAGCGCCGGTTAAACTATTTCTGGCTCCGTAAAGTCTGCTTTTCAATTTTTCCCTTAGAACTTCTCTACTTGCAATCTAAACAGTCTATTCTCTATCTCAAAAGCTCAGCACTTGCTCCTAAAGCATTTTTATATAGGTAAAGCTCAGCACTTGCTCCTAAAGCATTTTAATATAGGTAAAGTACTTGTATACTAAACAAAGTACTACATTAGCCTAGAATCCCCTTGAGTACCCATTTCCCTATAGGTCCCTTCTGACTCAGTTACACAGCAAACTTTTTCACTTTTTCTAGCATGTTGAAGGGTCAGTTGCTAGCGTCCTCTCCTGTTCAGCTGGTGAATCTGGGCATCTTGAGGCAATGTTACAATTGCCTCATGTACACAGACAACCCACTCCTTCTCCCACAAAACACAAATACATGTGAGAGATGCAACTATATAGCCAAACTGGAGGCTGAGCTCTCTCAACTCAGGACTGGCAAGACCAGACAAGAGGAGAAGGAAACAACACACACCCTGTTTCACATAGAACTATCACAACTGCAAAACAAACACATAAACACACAAAGACATACTCGGAGGCACTGATCAAAAATCTACCAAAACTACAGAGGCCTCCAAAGCAGACACCCAAGCAACTGCCACCTCAAGACATAAGACATGCAACACATAGTTCTCAAAGTCAGTGTGCTAAACAGTCACAGCCCTTAAGGCCAAACACAATGCCAGACACACTTGTTATAGGTGACTCCATAGTCAGACACACTGACGTCCCACTCACCAGACTGAACAAGGAAAAGATCACAGTAAGCTGCCTGTCAGGTGCTAGAATCCGCCACATAACACAAGCACTCAGGTCACTCCACAGCAAGTACAAGTATGACTCAGTCATTGTCCATGCCGGTGTGAACGACCTGAGACGTACCTCCCTGGACTACATGAAAAGAGACATAGAGGAGCTCTCAGATTATGTAGCCCAGGCCGGTATGACCCTGACCCTGAGCAGTATCCTACCCTCACCAAGAATGATGCCACAATACAGAGACAAAATGATCAGCTTTAATAATTGGCTTAATTACTGGTGTCATTCTAAGGGGATCCAATGTCTGTCTGCCTGGGATGACATGCTTGACAAGCCACACTGCTTCGCAAGGGACGGCTTGCACCTGTCACTCCTGGGCTTACGGATATTGGCAAAGGCTCTTGCCACCCCATAGTGCCTTTTTAGGCAAGGCTCAAATGATAAACCTACCGCCCTAGAAAACAAAAATGGAGAAAAACTAAGGGTAATACTGCTCAATGCCAGAAGTCTAAACCTCAAGATGCATGCCCTCGAAGCCCTCCTCAGTATGGAGAACATTGATGTCTGTGCTGTGACTGAAACCTGGTTCAAGGCTCCTGAGAGCACCCCAGCACTATCAGGTTATACCTCATATCATGCGTTCCGGCCCCAAAATCCGGACCGAACCACAAAAGGAGGGGGAGTATCCATATTCATAAAGGATACCCACACCTCCAGGTTAGTGGCAATGCACGAAGCATCGGGGACCATCCAGGTGCAATTAACCATAGGTAAAACTGCCCTACAGTTTGTAACATGCTACAGACCACCTTCTCAAACTCAGGAACCCCACACAGCCTTCCTGAAGACACTGGAGAGTATGAATGTCTCTCCAAACACCATCATATTGGGTTACTTCAACTACCCAAACATACACTGGGAACATTACTCAAGCCCCAACACCCTAGCCCAAAGGTTCCTTGAGTTCATAAACTCAAATGCTATGGAACAACTAGTCACCATTCCCACAAGAGGAGAAAAAATACTAGACCTGATCATCACAAACATGGGGACAAAATGCTCCACACCGGAAGTATATCCCTCATTGGTGAGATCAGACCATAAATTAATCTCACTGGAGATCCACATCCCGCCCCCACCCCCAGCAAAAAAGACCACAGTGAAGAATTTCTCAAAAGCAAACTTCACACTTCTTAAGACTGGAGTGGTATCCTTCAAGGCCCCCGAGCCAGTGGAAACCACAACCCACGCTGCTGAAACCCTTACAAATGCCTTCTACGAGCACCTCCAGGAATGTATGGATCAAGCAATCCCTAATAAAATCAAGACCCTTTCCACCAAAGGCAGGCGCCCGGTCTGGTGGACTCCAGCCATAAACAAACTCTACAACAAGAGGAGAAAGCTACTACATGACAGAGCAAAATCCCTAAATGGGAAGGCATCTCTGATCAATACTAGCAAAAACTACGATCACTCATAAAATCATCCAAGGCCAACTTTGAGAGAAAAATTGCTAATGACACAAAAGACAATCATAAAGCCTTCTTTAGCTATGTTAGAAACCTGGGTGGAAACTCCCAGATATGCTCAGAATTAGTCCAAAATGATAAAATCACTGAACCCACAGACATTGCCAACATACTGGCAGACAGGTTCAGTGCAAATTTCTCCCCTCCCCCCAAAAGGAGAAATATCTATCCCACCAGAGTCTAGCCTCCCAAACATCTCAGATGCCCAGGTGAGAGCTCTCTCTAAAGCAAAAAACACAGCATCAATGGGACCGGACGGTGTCCCCGGCTGTGTGCTACACAAACTCAATGAGGAACTAAACCCACACATAAGGCTGCTGTTTAATCTTTGCCTTACTACAGGATACGCACTCCAAAGAATGGCGTGACGGCAACTGTGGTCCCACTCCACAAAGGCGGTGCTTCTACGGACCCTGGAAATTACCGCCCCATAAGCTTGACGAGCCTTGTCTGCAAAGCTATGGAGAGGATCATAATGGAACTCATAAATAAAGACATTGGGGACCTACAGACACTGGATCCTACCCAATTTGGCTTTGTCAAGGGCAGATCCTGCCTCTTGAACTTGGTCGACTTTTTCAAACAGTCACTAAGGCCATTGATGAGGGTAAGGCAGTTCACACAGCCTACCTTGACCTAGCAAAAGCGTTCGACACAATACCCCACTCGGGCATCATAGAAAAGCTCACCAGCTTAGATGTAAACCCATATGTCACAAGATGGGTTGCAAACTGGCTCAAGGACAGAACACACAGGGTTAGAGTTGCTGGTGCCATGTCAGACTCTAAGCCGGTCACGAGCAGTGTCCCACAGGGCTCAGTCCTGGGCCCCCTCTTGTTCGGCATTTATTTTTCTGAAGTGCAGGCAAACATAGGGGGATTGTGGCTGATAAAATTTGCAGATGACTGCAAACTGGGCACCATAATTGACACTCCATCAGACACAGACATCCTCCAGAAAGGTCTCATAGAAATGGATAACTGGTGCCAGAGCCATGGCCTTAAGCTAAATGCCAAAAAATGTATAGTCATACCCTTTGGGAAAAACAAGGTAACCCCTTATTACCAAATAAGTGGTAATCCATTAAACACGGAAGAAGTTATCAGGGACCTGGGGACCCAAGTTGACAGTAACCTCTCTTTTGACACTCACATTGCCAAAGTGGTTAGGAAGACCTTCTACATTGCCCACCTGATCATGAAGGGATTCACATCCAGATCAGGAGAGGTCATTGTACCCCTGTACTCTTCACTTATCAGACCAATGATTGAGTACAACGCCCCATTCGGAATGTACCTTACCCGACACCTGCAGCAGTTGGAAAGACCCCAAAAGTTCCTCACCAAAAGGATAAAGGGCTCAAACATATGTCATACGATGCCCGACTGAAGAAACTCCAGCTCTATTCAGTCGCGTACCGTCTGCTCAGAGGTGATCTGTGCCTGACATATAAGGCCATGTCCAACCTGGAATTAATGGACATGCTCCACCTCAAAAAATCCAAATCCACCAGAGCCACGAGAGCAAGAGACTTAAACCTCAACACGGATAAAAATAGGACGTGCTGGAGGGACAGATTCATCACCCAGAGACTCCTTACACTATGGAACAGAATCCCAGTCCATGTGAGGCAGAGTCCCTCACTGACTCTGTTCAAGAGAAATCTTGACGAGTGGATGGGAGATCGTAGGTTTACCCCGGGAATCATCTCTGTATCACTGCTGGACAGAGGCACAGCAAACTAATGGGTATAGTATTCTCATCCTAAGGGGTGGTGAAAGCCACACACACACTCTGGCTAGGCTTATAAATGCCCTAGGGCAGATAGCCTAGTATGAACCTATGAACCTATGAACCTATGAACTAATAGTGTACTAACTTTGAAAGCTTTTTGTCAATATTTTCCTGTTAAATTAATCTGAAGACTACAATAGTCACTTGGAAATGAGTAACTCAAAGAACTCACACTCTGAAACAGCCTTGAAGAAGGAAATCCAATTGATGTCCTCTGTACTGCAGGAGCTGTCATTGAAAATGGATAAGGACAACCTTGAAAATCTAAAAGAAAACTGCCAAAAACAAACAGATGTCTTTATAGAATTATTACAACAGCAACAAACAAAAATAATGGACACTGAAACATCTCTCTCCGATATAGATGGAAGGTTAAAGGAAGAAGAGAACCAAAGTGAATTTCTCTTGCAACAAAATAACTGGTTAATCAACAAGATAGATGATTTAGAAAACAGAGAAAGACGCACAAATATCAGAATATTTGGTCTTCCAAAGAAAGTTGAGGGTGAGGACATCATCTTATTTTTAAATTCTTGGTTGCCGGAAATCTTAGACCTAAAAGAAGGACTGTCAAATGGCATAGAGAGGCCACACAGAGCCATAGGAAAACCTGTATCATCCTCTCCTAATACTTCTCCTAGATCCATTGTAGCAAAGTTTTTATCATACCTTGATAAAGAGCTTATACTGAAGTCAGCATGGAGGAAAAATCCTTTAAAGTATAAGCAACACCAAATAAGATTTGATAATGACTATTCAACTAGAGTTCTGGGCTAAGGAAGAAAGCATGGCCACTTGTAAAATTTCTGAAACAAAACAAAATCAAAGCCCAACTTGCATACCCTGTGAAAATCAAAATTTTTTACTCAAATGAAATGAGAACCTCCAACAACATAGAAGAGGCATCTTCCTTTATCAAGAATAATAATATAATCACAATTCCAGAAGAAATGGACTGGTCAACATCTAATTAATCGAAAAGATCTCAAGAAAAAAATCCTGGACTGATGTAAAAAAGAGGAAACAAAGAACTGAAATAAAAAATACAACAAGTTTAAATACTCTCAAAGAATCTACTAAAAAATGAAATATACACTAAAAGGACTGAAACTAAAACGCATGTACATTTATTTATTTTAGTTGTTTATTAATCATAATCTAGTTTATTATTCTCTTGCTTTTCTTTTATAATATAGTAATGTTTCTAACTCTACTATCATAAAATGAAACTGCTTATATCAATTAATTAGCACAAAACATCCACAACAAATACAGATGTGTAATACTATAAAAATGATATCTCTTAAAGAACTCATTTTCAATCAAACTGACAGTCTTGATGGGATAGAATCATAAACAGGAAGTAGAGAGGGGAAAGAAAGGAACAGCGAATGATTTGAATGTTTCCATCAAGAAATATTGACATATAATACATATAGGTATTTATAACCATTAGGTTTCATGTAGATATAAAATGTCAGACAAAAAACTGTTATCATTAATAAAAAATATAAATATACTAGCTATATAATTGTTCGGGATGATGACAGGAGGGTAATATTGTGAGCGCGAACATTGAGTGAAGAGTTATTGTTTTTTTACTTTCCCTTGATGTCGAACAATTTATTGTTTCAGTTTAAAGCGTCATTTCCTTTTTTTTTTTTTTCAAACATGAACTATTTGACGAGAATGTGGAAAAATAATGGCTGTCTACAAGAAGCCGTAAGCTCATATAACTGTCAAATACACTTGCGAACACACAAACAGCATTCTTGTAGTCACTCAACATCATAGTAGTCTTAATAGCTTGTGCTTAAGCTCTGCTAGGGTATGGTGATGCAAAAAGAATGAAAGCGAACAGAATTCAGTGTAGAGCCACTAAGGGGAGGAGAAAATATATATATAGTACGAGTGAAATCTGTCTTTTTCAGACTATAACAATTGTAGAATGCAATGTGAAAAGAGATCTTGGTGCTTTTTCTTTAGCGGAGCAGCACTTGGGATGAGCGATTGATGCCGACTCAATACTTAATGGTTTTCCTGCTTTTGATTTGTGTTACTACTCACATGGGACCGCACCAGTAACAATGCCAGAGGGAAGGGATGAGCAAAAGTAGAAAGAAAAGAAAAAAAAGAAAAAAAGCAACACTCACATCAGATGAAGTGTATATATTGGCAGCAACCCTGTTAAGACTTTCTGGCTATCTTCATTCACCCTTCTTAACGGAGGTTACTATTTGACAATGTCATTTGCCCTCATTGTCAGTGTATGCACCTTGACAGATATATACATGTTAGGAAATTCACTATAGTGCAATGATGACAGCAGGGTAAAACTTAGCGGAGGATGGTTGGCAATGGGCTCGCATCATCCGTACCTTTTCCTGCTGCCTCGTAGAAGAGATCCAACATGTTGCTAGAAAATTACAATGGATTGCATACATAACATTCTTGAAATTGTTTTAGGTATATTTCGATCCAATATTCACATTTGTCAAGCAGTATAAACTGTCAATAATGTCTTCCTGTTTGCCAAACTTATAGAAAGTATGACACAGCAAGCTGTCATTTAGGTCTAAATCAATATAGACTGTTTAGTATGAAAACGGAAAGTTTTGAGTTAGTTTATAAATATTGGTCAGATTAAACAGAAATTGTATAGTCTAAAAACATCTGCATGAATTTCATTCAAATTATGGTACTTTTACTCTAAGAATCTTATTTATCATTCACGATGAAGAAAGTACATTTATAAAAGGTATAACACTTTCACAATAATCATCAATAGTGATCAGCAAAACCACCGTTTTCTGGTAATCCTACATAGCATTTGTGCTTGATCAGATATATAGTATAGAAGAGTAATGGAAGCGATGCACTAGTCCATTATATTTTACCATTACATGCATACATTGACAGCTCATTTTGAGCACTACCCCATTAACTGAAAATATGTAATAATAGACAAGCCCAAACAATAGGAAGAAATAAGTTTATTTACTTTAAGAAAATACAGTAAAATAACTCTGTAAGAGTTATAGAAACTCAGTTAAAGGGAAGGATGAATAAATAAGTGGATATAGTCTTTCAACTAACCTTGAATGAGAATGTAAGCACTGTGAACTACAAGGCTAGATAACAGTTTGGAAAAGTGATGTGAGGAATGCTCTGCTAGAATTTGTCATTGTTATAGAGTCTATTAAAGTAAGATAGGGAGCTGTCCTTCACAGAGATATGTCATGACAAGTTTACATTGGAAATTTGCTATTACTGACACACATTGAGTTTCCTAGTATTCTAAGACATGTCTTACAAAATAAAATGTTCATTCTTACAGTGACTTCTATAATATTAGGTGATGCCTCAAGACAGTGTAGTCTCTGCACCTAAGCTTCTGTGGAAAGAAAGCACTTATTATGATTTGTAAATAGAATCTGTAGACAATGGTCACATGTGTGCCAGAGTGATCAGAAGGGAGATAAAATCTTCAAGTACAATGACATCAAGACACTTAGAGGTATTTTGTTAAATATTTTAAATAGACACAAATCCAATATGATTATAAGAGACTTTCATCACTATCTACTAACATTCATACTAAATTTGATTTTCATATCCATATGGTTTCATTACTTAAAGATTAATTGCTGTAAGTTGCAAACATACCTTTCTAAAACAGATAAGTGGACCTTCAACAACACAGTTATTGCTCATCAAGGCAATTCTTTAGCACCAGATCTCAGACACAAAAGAAATTCATGGATAAGCATAGAAACAAACATAAGTGACTACTTACAAAAATATGTTTATAATCTACATGGCTAGATTTGATAGTGCACACATGTACGAATACAGACATATCATTTTTAATTGATACTAGTTATATTATTTATACCTTTTATTTGGAAATTTAATTCACATTCTGTCATGCATAGAAACACACTTACTCTTCCATAACTAAACTGCACAAAATATATAAAAATACAATACACCTCCTCAGTAGGCATACTGAATCTGATATATTTCAATCAATAAGCATATTCTAAATAGAAAGCTTGAAAGTTCAATAGTCTTTATTGACAGAAAATTAAATCTGTCATATTTGAATGAATAAATGAAATGAGCCTTCTATAAAATGATTATAAAATGTATCTTGAACTTATAGTAAAATCAACATACTGAATTTATGAATTATATGAAAAGACAAAGGATTTCTAATATTTGTAAGAATCTAATGTGCATTATAAACTAGAGGTTGAAGTATATAATCAAATAGTCAATAAAACATTGATATAACAAGTCATTTATGAGTTTAAAATTATTTTTAGAACAATAACTAGTTTGTAGAGTTTTACCTTATGTTTACACTAACAAAAATTGTATATTCTTTTGGTGAAAAACAATACTACAACTGTATATGTAATACAATGTTTTGGTTCATGGGAAAATTATAAGCATATATCATTCAATGAATCTTTTAAATTTTGATATGTTTATGTAAAATAGATTTCACAACAATCAATATGTGTTTAGAAAAGAATCCATATATCATCTTCTTTTAAATGATTAATTTGAACACATGATGCATATATTACCATGATAATAATTATGTCATGTACATATATAGAAAATATATAACTACAGCAGATTCAGAAATGCTCTTAAAGCTGATATCAGTCAGTCACTTTGAATGGTCAATGAAAAGAGTATATTATAAAATATATATATATATATATATATGTATGTCTTTGCAAATTGTTCTTATACATAAAGGAGACTGAGAAAGGGAAAATAAGACATTAGAACAATTTGATAATGGATTCAACTTTTTTGAGATGAGGATATTAAGCAATGTGATAGTAGGTTATTATATGTTCGTAATAAGGAATATCTTTACATATATGTCTTTAACTTACATCTAGTTTAGTGTTTCACTATGTACATAATACGTAGAATCATAAACATCATTCAATATATACTAGTCTATAAACTCAAAGGTCTCTAATAATACAAGAATGGAGCATAAGGAAATCTGTCTACCAAATATGAGAGGTAATCTGGAGATATTTTTTTGTATCTATCAGATTAGGAATGTATATCATTCCATGTGTGATGGGGGAAGATTGAAAGTAAGGATTATATTAATCAAAATAATTTTACTTAACTTAAATTTCACTTTTTTATTATGGCCTGAAAAGAACATTAATATAAAGGTATTACAAAAGAGATTCAGTCTATTTATGATACAGGAAATAAGGATAAATCTGTTCCAAATACAATACTACGAAATATACTCGAATATTACTATAACTATTTTCAAACATGAAAATCAACAAAAATATGAACTTAATGTTACTTTCACTGAACATAAATGGTTTAAATAATCCAAAAAAAAGATCAAACCTACTAAAATATTTTAAATTAAACAAAGCACAAATAATATTTCTTCAAGAGACTCACTTTAAATCTGATGAAAAGCACTTATGGAATCCAAATGAATATACGATAGCACACTCATCATATAAAACCAAAACAAGAGGAATCAGGATACTATGGAGAAAAAATATTATTAATCCCCAAATTCTTTATAGCTATGAAGATAAAGAGGGATGTATAACACTAGTTATAATAAAATACAATAATAGAATCTGAACATTAGTGAATCTTTATGGTTTCCAGGAATAGGAAAAGGTATGACAAAGAAACATCTAGACTTTATTAGTGAAACATATAAAGGTAGTTTGATAATAGGAGGCAACTTTAATTGTATTCTTGATAACTCTGAGACCACTAATAAAAGAAATCTACGTATAACCCCTATAGCGAAGCTACTCAAAAAATGGATTGAAAATCATAATTTAATAGATACATTCAAATTTAAAGAGAGCAACTCACTGTTATTTTCGCACCAGGATCACAGATTTACAACCCAAACAAGAATAGATAAATTTTTTGTTGCACAAGACCTTGTTGAGAAGATAAATAGTTTCACAATAATACCATGTTCATTATCAGATCATAGAGCAATTCTTATTAATATTCAAACAAACTTTAAGAAATTAATACAAATGACAAGAATTCCAGCATATATTACGAAGCTAAAAGAATTTAAACCTTGGTTACTTTCAGAAATGAAATTCTTTTTAGACACTAATGTTACTAATGGACTCAACATAGTCATGATATGGAACGCTTTAAAAGCTTATATTTATGGTAAAATTATCACATGATACAAAAATAAACTATAAGAATGGGAATCAGAATTACTTAATATACAAAATCAAATTATAAAAATAAATAATAATTTAACAAATGTACTTACTAATAAAAAGAAGATTAATGAGTTGTATGAGAAGTTCAATGAAATTTTAACACATAAAATTAATCTAGCACTAGAAAGATTAAAATTAAACTCGTATGCTGTTTTTCCTAAACATATGCACAACCTGGCGATAAGAGTCAAAGTACAATCTAAAAGAAATAACATTACAACTATCATACATGAAGGAAGGAAGGAAGAATAACAAGGTGTCAGACATAAGTGATATACTAGATGCTTTTAAATATCATTTTAAGGAACATTATAAGAAGGAAGGAAATCAAACAAAAATCTTTAATTTAGATTTAAAACCCGAACTGATTAAAACAATTCCAGAAAATCTAAAATTAGAGCTTCAAAAACAAATTACTTATAAAGAAATTTCAGAGAAAATTAAAGAAAGCAAAAATAATAAAGCTCCAGGAATGGATGGCATAATAGCCGACATATACAAAATCTTTCCATCATCCATAATCTCAGTCTTCCAAAAAACTTTAATAGAAATACAAACACACAATATCATTCCACCATCTTGCAAATACTCATGAATTACTCCTATAATAAAAGAAAATAAAGATACATCAAAATGCAGCTCCTATAGACCAATTTCATTGCTCAACATTGATTATAAAATCTGTATGGCTATTTTAGTCAATATAATTAAGAAATCTATGACAAAAATTATAAATGAAGATAAAACAGGGTTTATACATAATAGACATACCTGTGATAATATACAAAGAATACTAACTATTATTGACTATTTAAATAGAGAAAAACAAGAAGCCTTAATAATTACGATCTTAAGGTATGCCTTAGATTATTTTATCCTTAGTATTTACTTCTTATTATGTTTTCTGTAGAACATGACTTATACGTTTTTAAATGTTTTTGCTATCCTCTCTTGTAGTAGATGACTGACAAGTTTTCAAATGTTATTGCTTTTCCTCTCTTGTACCATTTAGAAATCTATGTAAAAAAAATCTTTTTATTATTGTTATATTTTTTTTTCTTTTATTGTTACACATTATACTGTAATTTTATCTGCACTGGAGCTTTTCTCCCCGGGCCTCTACTGTAAATGGATATATGTCCAGCTAGACTAGCCCGGTCAACAAATGTAAAATAAATAAATAAATAAATAAATTACATTGGATATAGAGAAAGCATTTGACTCCTTAAATTGGATTTTCTTGTTTAAGATATTAGAGTATTATGAGTTTCCTAGCTCCTTCATCTCATTAATAAAGAACATATATAAAAACAATTTAGCATATGTAAAATTCGGACCTTTCACCTCTGAATCAATAACATTGACAAAAGGCACAAAACAAGGTTGTCCCATGTCCCCCATATTATTTGCATTAGCCATTGAAATACTTGCTATCTCAATACGAAATAATCCCAAAATAGACAGTATAAACTTATATAATCAGTATAATTCAAAAATAATGTTATTTGCAGATGATGTACTTCTTACCACAACAACTTCTAAGAATTCATTAAATATACAAGTTGAAAATTTTCATTCGATTTCAGGACTACATTTTAACAAAATGAAATCAAATTGTATGATAATGAAATAAAAAATGATTTTCAAATGGAGAATAATCATATAATTGCTAAACAAACTCTCACTTTAAACTATCTAGGTATAACATTGAGTACAACATTAGAAAAATATTAAACATAAATTATAGGGAAATCATAGACAAAATAAAGTCAAATATAATAAAATGGAATAAAATATATATAACATTTGAAGATAGATTGCAAGCAATAAAAATGATATTATTCCCAAAAATACTATATATAGCACAAGCCATTCCAGTAATACCAGACAAATAGTTTTAAAAGAAATAAATACATTATTATTAAGATTTCTCTGGCATCCTAATAAAAACAGAATAGCTCTTACACACCACACTAGACCTTGGAAACTAGGTGGAATCAATTTCCCAGATCTTGAAACTTATATTACAGCCTCCATTTTTAAAATAATTATAAATTGGATAGATCTGTGCTATTCTTCTAACTGGAAATCTCTCCACACTGTTATTTATTCAAACGAAAATACCATTATAAAGAATTTAATGATAGACAATCATATTAATAAACCATGGCATATCTTATGCGCTAGCCTTCAATACAATCTAACAAAACCTACTAATCTAAAATATTTAAATGATATGTATAATTCATTTAGAAGGTTTGTAATTTCTAATACAGATATAAAGGTATGGCTAGAACTTTTATATCCTTTCAATGTAACAAGAAATTTTCCAAACAAAATGCATAGGATGGTTTTCATTACTTGGGAAAAGAAACAATTAATTTGCTGGCAACAATGCATTAATGATCATAAGGTTTGGGATAGTCAAATTATAATAAAGACTTATAATCTCTCTACATCAGATTGGGTATTATTACAAAGTAGATTACAATACTCACAAGATCTATGCAGAATAATTAACAATTCTTCTTTTAGAGATAGACCTACACTTATTTTATATGAAATAGTATATAATAATCAAAATTGGGAAAATTTGACATCAAAATTATATAAACTTTTAATAAATTATAGAGTTAAAATCAATCAAAAATTTTGGAATCATATAACAAAATGTAATTCAATAAATATATCATTGGAAAATAAAACCAAAATAATAAATTCTGTTAAATTGACATCCAACATGCAATTCTGGAGAATTTACACATGAACATTCCTGCATAGATCTTTTTTTACTCCAAATAGATTAAAAAAATGTAACACCTCTAATAATGCTATATGCTGGAGATGTTTGCAAAATTGTAAAGCAGATTGGATACATGTATTCCATGACTGCATTAAAGTTAAAAAAATTTGGGAAGATGTCAGCAATTTTATACGAGCCATATTTTCAGATACATTTATATTAAGTAAATCTCTATTTTGTTAAATGTTAATGAAAATCTAGAATTAAATAACAGCAATCTCTACTTACTTTGGAATATTCTAGCAAATGCTAGAAAATGTATTACTAGAAAATGGAAGTCAAATCTGAAACCATCATTTAAAGAATTTCTGTCAATATTGAAGGAAACTGCATTGTCGGAAACCAGAGTTAAAGAACTAAGAATAGCACCAAGATGATGGAACAAGAATCCATGGGAAAAAATACTATCACTCATCGAAACACTAAACTTGAACTGAAACTCTTAATGAAGATGAAAGAAAAAGGAACAAATGATCTCACATTAATACAATGTTACTTTGAATAGACTGATCAATATAATAATTACATTTCAGGCCATTTGTAAATATTGTATATAGTTAATAATATTGTTCCATTTTTCAGAAAATGTATTAAGATTATTATACAATGGAATTATTTGAAAATTAATAAAAAAATATTTGAGCAGAAAAAAAAATAAGCACCTATCCAGGCATGTCTAAGGGTCAGCTTCTGGTGTTTTCTCCTGTCCACCTGATGAATCTGGGCATCTTGGGGCAATGCAGAAATTGCCTAATGTACACAGACAACCCTCTCTTCCTACCACCCAACACTACAACCTGTAAAAGATGCACTTAAATAGCCAAACTGGAAGCAAAGCGCTCTTCACCAAAAACTGGACTAGACAGTCAAGAGGAGAAGGTAAACACTTGCAACACACCACACTGATCACATAGTCCTGCAAAACCTACACTACCAAACACACAAATAGAAACACAAAACACACACCTACATTCATGGAGGCTCTCAATAAAAATCTGCCCAAGCAACAGAGACCTCCAAAGCAGAAACACAAGAAACCTCCACCCCCAATACAACCCAAAAGACACACAGCCCACAAACTCAGTGTGTCATTCAACCACAGCCAATAAGGCATAACAACGTACCCCCTTGTCATAGGTGAGTCTACATTCAGGCACACTGATGTTCCACTCACCAGGCTAAACAAGGAGAAAGTCACTGTCATCTGCCTGTCGGGTGCTGAGATCCACCACATAACGCACGCACTCAGGTCACTCCACAACAAGTACAAATATGACTCTCTCATTGTCTGTGTTGGTGTGAATGACCTGATAAGTACCTCCCTGGACTACATGAAAAGAGTGTCTGATCTTGTAGCATAGGCAGGTATGACCCTAGCCCTGAGTAGCATCCTGCCATCACCCAGAATGATATCACAGTACAAGGACAAAATGATTGACTTCAACAATTGGCTAAGCTTCTGGTGTCATTCTAAGGGGATCCAGTATCTGTCTGCCTGGGATGACATGATCGACAGACCATGATGCTTTGCCAAAGATGGCCTGCACCTGTCGCCCTTGGGATTCCAGATACTGGCTAAGGCTCTTGCCATCCCTATAGTGCCTTTTTTAGGCAAGGTTCAAATGACAAATTCACCACCGTAACAGGTACAAGCAAGCAAAATCTGAGGGTAATGCTACTCAATGCTAGAAGTCTAAACCTCAAAATGCACTCACTTGAGGCACTCCTTAAAATGGAGAACATCAACATCTCTGCAGTGACAGAGGCCTGGTTCAAGGATCCAGAGAGTACCCCTGCATTACCAGGCTATAATTCATACCACACCTTTCAGCCACCTCACCTGCACCGAAACACTAAAGGTGGAGGCGTGTACATATTCATTAAGGATATCCACACCTCCAGGCTAGTTACTCAGCATAATGCATCCAAGATTATCCAAGAGTAACTAACTCTGAGCAAGACCACAATCCAAATTGCAGCTTGCTACAGATCCCCCACCATGCCCCAGAATTCCCACTCCTCATTTCTTGATACACTGGAAAATATTAGGGTACAACCTAAACCCTAATAATGGGTGATTTCAACTACCCCACCATTAACTGGAAAAACTACTCATGTACCAACTCTTTTGCTCAACGTTTTCTGGAATTCATAAATTCCAACGCCTTGGATCAGCTTATCCACACCCCAACCAGGGGCAGCAATATTCTAGATCTGGTCATTACCAACATGGGCGTTCTACACCAGAGGTCAGTTCTTCATTGGTCAGATCCGATCACAAGCTAATCACCCTAGACATCCACATCCCACCCCCACCCCCCATTAGGGAAACCACCATAAAATATTTCTCCAAAGTCAACTGCACGATTCTTAAGACAGAAGTGGCAAACTTCACGACCCCCATGCAGACAAACAATAGAGGTACAAATGCTGAATCCTACATAAATGCACTTTATAAGCACTTACACATGTGCATGGATTGTGCAATCCCTAACAGAACCAAGATGCTATCCTCCAAAAAAAAGGAAGCCAATCTGGTGGCCCCCCTGCCATAAACAAACTCTACAACAGAAGAAAGAAACCATTGCAAAAAACAGTAAAATCCCATGACTGGAGGACCTCTCTGCTCAGCCTCAGTAAGAAGCTGAGATCCCTCATAAAATCCTCCAAAGCTAGTTATGAAAACAAAATCGCCACTGATTCTAAAGACATGTACAAAGCATTCTATAGCTATGTCAAGAATCTCAATGGCAACACTTGGATCTAATCTGAGTTACAGCACAATAGCACTAAATATACAGAACCAAATGATATTGCCAACATCCTGGCAGATAGATTCAGTGCTAACTTTACCGCACTCTCACCCCCTAAAGGGCCCATCACTATACCAGAAGAATGCAAAGTTCCTGTAATCACGGTTGCGCAGGTAAAAACCACACTCTCCAAAGCCAAGACCACAGCATCCAGGAGACCTGGCAACATCCCAGGCTGCGTTCTACATGAACTACAGAATGAACTGGCACCCCACCTAAGTACCATGTTTAATCATAGCCTTACCCTCAGGCTCTGTGCTCACTGAATGGCGCACAGCAATGGTCATCCCACTCCACAAAGGGGGAGCCACCACGGACCCTGGGAAGTATCACCCCATTAGCCTTATGAGCCTGGTCTGCAAAGCTATGGAATGTATCATCATGAAACTTATAAACGATGTCATTGGTAATCTCCAAACTCTGGACCCCACCCAGTTCGGGTTTGTAAAAGGCAGATCATGTCTCCTAAACCTGATAGACTTCTTTGAAGCAGTCACCAAAGCCGTAGATGAAGGTAAAGTGGTTCACATAGCCTATCTAGATCTCGCTACGGCTTTTGACACCATCCCCCACTCTGGAATTATAGATAAACTCACTAAACTAGGTATAAATCCCTATGTCACAAGATGGGTTGCCAACTGACTCACGACAGAACCCACACTGTGAAAGTAGCAGACTCCAAATCCAACTTCAGACCAGTGACAAGTGGAGTACCACAGGGTTCAGTCCTGGGTCCTCTGCTGTTTGGTATCTACTTCTCTGAAGTACAGGCTAACACAGAAGGTGTTTGGCTAACGAAGTTCGCAGATGACTGCAAACTAGGAGCCATAATCGAAACTCCTAACAATGTGGATATCCTACAAAAGGGCCTCACTGAGACAGATGCCCGGTATCAAAGCCATGGCCTCAAGCTCAATGCCAAAAAGTATATCGTCATCCCTTTTGGTAAAAACTCTGTACCCATGAACTACCACATAGGCGGTAGTCTACTTAACACCAAAAGTGTGATAAGAGACCTTGGGACACAGGTGGACAGTAGTCTCTCCTTTGATAATCACATTGCCACAGTAGTCAGGAAATCCTTCTACACTCATCACAAAAGGTTTTTCATCCAGGAAGAAAAGGTCATTGTTCCCCTCTACTCGTCACTCATTAGACCCATTATAGAATACAGCACCCCTTTTGGTATGTACCTCACAAGACATCTACAACAACTGGAAAGGCCACAGAAATACTTCACAAAGAGGATTACTGGCCTCAAACAGATGCCCTACGCAGACCGTCTAAAAAAAACTCCAGCTTTACTCTGTCGCATATCGCCTACTCGGAGGCGATCTCTGCCTAACATACAAAGGTATGTCAAATCCAGAGCTGTTGGACATGCTCCACTTAAGGAAATCCCAATCCCTCCGAGCTACATGCTCTAGGGACCTAAACCTTGTCACAACAATAAACAGAACATGCTGGAGGGATAGATTCCTGTCCCAGAGACTTCCCATACTCTGGAATAAACTACCTATCTATATCAAACAAAGCTCTTCATTAGCACTCAAGAAAAATCTTGATGATTGGATGGGAGATAGGAAATTAACCCCAGGGATCACTTCTGTGGTTCTGCTCGACAGGGGCACAGGAAAATAATGTTCTTGGGTGGCGAAAGCCAGGGTACCTTTTTGGCTAGGCTTATATAGGCCCTATGACCAATAGCCTAGTATCTACCTATGAACCTATGAGCACATACACTCACACATACACTTTTTATCATGAAAGCATTTTAAGAATAAATGGTTTTGCAACAAAATTTGCTTTTTCTGAAGAATATGAAGTATGAAACTAAAACATCTATCATTATTTAGTGATGGTACACCTCAATAAGTTCTAAAATAAAAAAAAGAATAAACACAGAAAACCACACATTTTATGCTTCGCCCTCATGAACAAACCACACGCATATACAAGCCCAGCCAAAAAGGTACCCTAGCTTTTGCCACCCAAGAAAATTATTTTCCTGTGCCACTGTCGAGCAGAGCCACAGAAGTGATCCCCGGGGTGAATTTCCTATTTCCCATTCAATCATCAAGATTTTTCTTGAAGAGTATTTCTGCAGCCTTTCCAGTTGTTGTAGATGTCTTGTGAGGTACATACCAAAAGGGTATAATGGGTCTAATGAGTGATGAGTACAGGGTAACAATGACCTCTTTTTTTCTGGATGAGAAACCTTTTGTGATGAGGTGTGCCATGTAGAAGGATTTCCTGACTACTGTGGCGATGTGATTATCAAAGGAGAGACTACTGTCCACCTGTGTCTCAAGTTCTCTTATCACACTTTTGGTGTTAAGTATACTACTGCCTATGTTGTAGTTCATGGTACAGAGTTTTTGCCAAAGGGGATGACAATGCACGTTTGGCATTGAGCTTGAGGCCATGGCTTTGATACCAGGCATCTGTCTCAGTGAGGCCCTTTTGTAAGATGTCCACATTGTTAGAAATCTCAATTATGGCTCCTAGTTTGCAGTCATCTGCAAACTTTGTTAGCCAAAGACCTTCTGTGTTGGCTAACAGGAGAGGACCCAGAACTGAACCCTGTGATACTCCACTTGTCACTGGTCTGAAGTGGTAAATCCTAAATTACCCACACTCATTCATGGGTACAGAGAGGACAACAGAATGCTGTCATAAATTTCAACACTGAAATGCCTCAGCTTATTGCCAGGTACTTATACTTAACTAATACTTTATTACAGGAAAACATGTCTCAGTCATACAGAATAACACATCTACATTTATGACAATTTACTCAATTTTGCCACAGATTCCACTGTTACTCTGGAAAAATGATGTATTTCTTCAATCTGCTTACACAATTTGGATTTTGAAGATGCAGCCTTGCATTATTCACACACTGATTATAAAATAGTTTCTTATAACATAAATCACATTCAAAAACAGTTATACAGCTGGAGATATTTCAATGGAGCACTGCTTTATGAGAGAAAATGTGTTCCCTTTATTAAAATGTGTACAAAACCATTTGCTAACAATCAGCCTCCCTAGTGGGCAAGTATAATACAGTTAAATCTTTTTTTTGTTCAGAAACTCTCAAACTTTTTATCTAAAAGAAATTGCAACCCCAAATTGATAAACTAGATAAAGAAAATAGGTATGTGTGAGAAGCATTTGATAGCTAATTGCAATAAATACACAAAGCATGTACATACCTTATGTAAAAAAAAATATTTATGGACATGGACACAATTTTAAAGTGTGATGCTAATGAAAATTGTTTTTTTTCTGTTCGAGATAATTAATGTAACTTTTTTTTCATGTCATTCTATTTTTTGTCAGTGGGTATTGAAGATATTTTAATATGTCCAATGTTTAACTGACAGAAAAAAAAAACACAATAGAAATGTTTGGTTGCTTAGCACATGGCATACAACTGCTGGTTTTTAATGTAAGCCTTTTACAACTGCCATGTATTTATTTTCTATACATTCACTGGGTAAGCAGACTGGTTTAGTGACCTTTTTCAACTACAACTCAAGCTCAAAGAGTAGAAAATACATCACAGTCTTTCAGTTTTTCATAGAATTTTTCCTGAAAGCTACATTAAACTCACATCAACTGCAATAACTCTACTATTTTTTCTAAAACTAAAGATGACAACTGTCTTGTATCATTCTAAAATGTCGGTTTTCATTTTCAATAACTTGTAATGGTCTGAAATTGTAAATACTGTGGGATGTGAGTAAGTAAAGACATGTTTAAGAGTTGATGGATATATTTCTGCTGTAAGGAATACTACAAATTTCTGTACACCCCTTACTAAATATTTCACTTTAGTAGCAGTTGTGTTCTATCCAGTTACATGGATAATCATGACTAGAACATTTCCACCAAATTTTTATATACAGTAATTTTCGGAGTAAACTGCACTGACTGTTATCTTTTTGTGTTATAACACAAATACTACTTTATGTTTCAAGCCTTTATAAATCATACAAGACAATATAAAACAAAACAATAATGCATTTGAACTATTTAGATTAATTATGAGTAGCAACAAGTGTATACTGGAATGAATGTTGTTGAAATTAGATCCCTCTCTTCCACAAGCAAATGAAAGAACAGCAAACATTTAAATCCAAGCTAAAACAATATCTAAGATCTCATCCACAGGATGAAGTAACCACAGACTTTCTTTCCAAGTTACATGTAATCACTGAGAAATAAACTTATGCAGACATTTATCTATATATATATATATATATATATATATATATATATATATATACACACACACACACACACACACACACACACACACACACACACACATGCATACATACACATAGATGTATAGTACACATGTGTAACAACATGAAGTTTTATATTTAAAGGCATGAGTGATATATTATTTCATATAGGCACTTTATATGCTCTGAATTTTATTTCTATTCTGACTGTCATTCAGGTAATAACTTGAATGTGTATATGTAAAGGACTGAATGGAACGCTATTTCATTTATGTACCTTGCATACTCTTACTTTTTCTATTTTGATTGTTATGTGAGCTTGTAAACTTTCGTTTTATTGTCATGTGATATTTTATCCCCAAGACTCTATTGAAAACTGGTTCCCATGCACAATCAGACTATCCTGGTCACCAAATGTAAAATAAAATAATTAGTTTAAGCTGCATAATCTTTATAGCTCACACTGCAATAGACATTAGTTGCTTCTGGCCACAACTCTGTATCTGTTGGAGAAATAACATTATCGGCCGATGTATTTATTTTATGACCTCATTATATCCTAATATTACCTGTATGTCTTGGGTTGAAAGGTAAAAAATGTAAGAGTTTTTTGGTCAAAGCAATTTTCTTTCTTAGGTTCATAGGTGATTACTAGACTAACAACCCCAGGGAGCCTTTTTACACCTAACCATGCTTCCCAAAAGTATCAGACAAGCTTTGATACCCTAGGGTTATTTTAAGGGGTATAAATAAGGCTTGGGCATAGGTGGTCAAGCATAGGCTGTCTGTTTGCTAGAGACATTGGTGCCAGACCAGGGTTAAATTTCCAATTCCCCATCCAATAGTCCAAGTTATGCTTGAAATGGGTAAGGGAACAAAACATCGACAAGTGGCTTGGGAACTGGAAATTTACCCCTGGTCTGGCTCTGATTCTTCAGTTTAGAAACAGGCAGCCTATAAATGCCTGGCCTCTCATGCCCAATCCGACACACACCCTTGTAAAATAACCCTAGGCAATTAAAAATTACATTTGGGGTAAAATCTTACCATAACAGTAGATTCTTTTCACAGTTGCAGGATTTATAAAATGTGGGATCTCCTGCCAAGGATAGCCTAATGTCTGGCAAGTATATCAAAGCCTTTACAACCTCCTAGCATTATACATCAGGTGTATGCTTCCTGAATTGGTGTAGGGCATAAAGGTGATGTACATATGCTCCACACTCAAAACTGAAGTGTGCTAAGGGAACTAGAGTAACCCTAAAGGAAAGGAGAGTATGTACATCCAGAGGGAAAGAGAAAAGCGAATATCCCTCAGCCAACAAAGTGATCCCAACAGAGGAAAGAGAAAAGGGGGGCAGGAGGGAGGGACTAAATACTGCAGCAGGAAAAAAACAGCCATCTATTGTTATAGTAGGGTTTTACAAACTGTATATGTCTTTCCTTATCACTGCTACAGTATTCATCACATGTGGGAGATTACCAAAAGTACCGTAAAGTAAGGGAGGAGGAAGGCACAGAGGAGACCTCCACAAACCCATTAAGGGTAGGCATGGCAAATTACATCTAATGTGTAATGTTTAGTACAAGTATGGCCAAAGGACCAAGTAGCAGCTTCAAGGATGAATCTAGTATCCAGACCTTTGAAGAAAGCTCCAGAAGAGGCTACTGCCCTTGTAGAATGAGCTCACACCGAAGCAGAAAGCTGTTTTCCATGAAAAAAATAATAAAAAGAAATGTCCTTACACATCCAAGGCTTAGAAACCACCAAACCCAATGCCAATGGCATGAAAATAAACCTAGAACTTCTCAGATTTATTTGCGGATAGACTTTGTCTTATCCAAATAATACCCAAGCTGCCTGTGGACATCCAAGATGTGAAAAACCTTCTCACTAGCAGATTACACAGAAGGAAAAAAGAGGGAGGTTGGATAGACTGATTAAGAGAGAACTCATTGACTACCTTGGGCATAAAAGAGGGATTAGTACAGAGACACATTCTGCCCCTATGAAAAAGCAAAAAGGGAGGAATCACCATCAGAGCCTGAAGTTCAGAAACTCTCTTGGCAGAGGTAAGGGCAACCAACAAAATGGTCTTTAAGGTGCAGTGCTGCAAAGAAGAACTGGGCTCAAAAGGAGCCCGAGTCAGTTTTTCAAGACAAGATTAAGGTCTGATATTAACGGTGCCTTTAAGGGACTGTTTTACTTCAAAATAAGAGGCCAACAGTGGGGTTAATGGGGAGACCAGCAGAGACTGCTGACAAGTGAGCTTTAACAGAAATAACAGAAGAATATGCCAGGCCAGCATGAAGCAGTTCACACGAGTAAGAAAGGACCAAATAGACCCCCCACTGAGAATGGATCCAGGTGACACTTGAGACACCAAACAGAAATCTCTTCCATTTTGCCATACAGGATTTTCTGGTATTGGGTTTCCTGACCTCCCTCAGAATTCTAAGCACATCCTTAGAAAAGTAGTGTCTAAAAGGGATCAAAACCCCATCAGCCAGACTGGCAACTGAAGAGTGGGCAAGTGAGGGTGAATGAGATACCCCACCATCCGGTTAGGTAACTTGTGATGACTATCCCTGGCCAGGTGAAAAAGAAGGGGGAACCACTGCTGTTTGGTCCAAAAAGGGAGTCACCAGCAAGAGTCTTGTGGAGTACTTCCTGATCTTGTGCAGCACACTGGGAAGTAAAGGAAGAGGAGGGTGTGCATATAGAAACATTCCCTTCCATGTCATCCACCTTCCAGTTCAGAGGACTTCAGACTCTAGAACAGAAGCAAGGAACTTGTTTGTTTAAAGGGGATGCAAAATGTTCCACATGAGGAATATCCCACCAATGTTTTATGTGCAGAAACATATCTCTGTTAAGCATCTATTTGTGAGGTTTTGTCCTGCACTTGCTCAGGGAATCTGCTGCAAAGTTGTGTTCTGAAGGGCTGTAGATCACCTGAAGGGTTACCTGATGGTGGATAACTAAATTCCAGTCCTGAAGGGATAGTCTGCAATGAAGATAAGACCTTGTACCCCCCCTTCCATTTGTTGATGTATCGCATGACTGTGGTGTTGTCTGTAAAGACCTTTAAAGGGCCTAGAGGCAAGAGAGAATGGAATGTCTGAAAAGCAAGAATGAACACCTTCATCTTTTCTGCATTGATGTGGTCTAACCTCTGATGAAGGGGCCACATTCCCTTAACCCTCAGATTTTTGAAAGAGGTTCTCCACTCTAGATTAGAAGCATCTGTGAACAGCCCTTGAGTAGGGATAGGAGTCTGAAAAGGCAGGCCTGGATTGATGGAGAATTGCCAAATTCACCGGTGAAATTTGAGTTTGTGACAAGGTAGTAAAGGAAAGTACAGTTGTGTACACTTACCATGTTCGAGTGTATTCACTGTTGCAGTCAGCACATTTGGGTTATCCCTGCCAGGGTAGCCCTCAGTCAGCCCAAATACCAGAGGCGTAGTATTTCTGCGTCGGTTGCTGTCGCTTCAGGACTGATGTCAGGTCATCAGTAGTATAAAGCAAGGCAGCCAATGCCATTACATCAGTTTTTCTTGCCCTGTCAGGAGCCCCCAAATGGGAGCCAGGATCTGGTGGAAGAACCCCACCAGTAGAAAGTAAACAGCAAAAGGTTCCTTGTAAGGAGAGAGAGAGAGAGAGAGAGAGAGAGGACTGCAACAATGAATACACTCGAACATCTACATTTATGGTAAGTGTACACAACTGTACTATGTTCTTCATGTTTCACTGTTACAGTCATCACATTTGGGTTGATTCCCAAAGCTGAGGAAAAGGGTGGAGGCAGTCAAGAAGACAAGGAGTTGGCTAGGATGCCCTGCAAGACTGCAGTGGCAAAGCCTTACCTGGATTTGGAGAAGATGGGCAGGTGGTAATGCTTGGTGAAGGTGTGAAAAGATATCCATGTTGCAGCCTCCAGGATGTCCCTGGTGGAGACTCCTTTGAGAAAAGCTGCAGAGGTGGAGGCTGCTCTGGTAGAGTGAGTCCTGACCCCCTTAGGGGGAGGTTTCCCATGTTGCTTGTAGCAGAAATGGATGTAGTGTGCTATCCATTTGGAAATGGTTTGTTTTGATATGGCTTTGCCCTCTGTTCCTGCAGCAAAGCTGACTAACAATTGATCAGTCTTTCTGAATGATTTAGTCCTGTCTAGATAGAATCTGAGCTGTCTGTGAACATCTAGAGAGTGTAGTATCCTTTCTCCCTTGTTTTGTGGGTTAGGAAAAAAGGTGGGCAAATGAATGGATTGGTTGAGAGGCACACTGGACACCACTTTTGACATGAAGGATGGGTAGTCCTGAGGGACACCCTGTCAGCATGCAAGATGATGAAGGGGTCTACACAGCCATGAGTGCCTGTAGCTCGGATACTCTTCTGACTGAAGTGATGGCCAGAAGCAGGGCTGTCTTCCAGGAGAGAAACTTTAACTCTGCTGAAGCTGCTGGTTCAAAGGGGGGGGGGGGGGGGCAGGGTTAGCTTTTCCAACATAAAGTTTAGGTCCCAAGCTGGAGTAGGTGATCTTCTGGGTGGCCTCAAGTTGCTAGCCCCTCTTAGGAACTGTTTGATGAGAGGCTGTGAGAAAAGTGGTTGCTCAGTGATGAAATGAGCAGAGATAGCACAGGCATGAATTTTAATACAGGAAAAGGAGAGACCACTGTGTTGCAGGTCAGCCAGGTAATCCAGGATGAGAGGTAGGGAGGGCTGTGCCATATCGGCTCCCTTAGCCTGGATCCAGGTGCAGGACTTTTTCCATTTCTCAGCATAAGACTTTCTATTGCTAGGGCATCTGGCCTCATGTATAACATCTAGAACCTGTTTACTTAGATTGGCAGCTTATTCAGTGGTCAGGGAATAAGTCAGGCTGCCAAATTGAGGGTCTGCAATTGGGGATGCATGAATTATCCTTCCCTCTGGGATAGGAGGATTGGGATCTGAGGGAGATGCCATGGTGGTAGAGGAGACCGGCTGCGCAGCAGTGGGTACCAGTGCTGGCGAGGCCAGTCTGGAGCAATTAGAATTGTGCTTGGTTTTTCCTCCCTTATTTTGAGCAGTAACCTGGTAATGAGAGGTAGTGGGGGAAAAGCATAGACTGAGAGGTTAACCCACTGGAAGGATATGGCATCCACTTTCCAGGATCTGCAGTGAGGCTCCCTGGTGCAGAATTTGCTGATCTGATAGTTGGAGTGGGAAGCAAAGAGGTAGACCTTCGGGGTGCCCCATTTCTGAGTTATTAGGATGAAGGTTCTTTGGTCTAGCCACCACTTGTGTGGGTCCAGAAGATTTCTGCTCAAGTTGTCTGCCAGAGAGTTTAGGGAGCCTGGCAGGAATTGTGCTAACAGGTGTAGTTGCATGGCTGAGGCTGTGTGCCAAAAGGTCATGGCAAGCCTGCATAGAGGGTAGGAGTGAGTCCCTCCCTGTTTGTTGATATACAACATCACAGTGGTGTTGTCTGTTTTGATCAGTAGAGCCCCCGGGGAGAGAAGGGGCCTGAAAGCAGTCAGTGAGTGCTGAACAGCTAACATCTCTTTTTGGTTGATGTGCATATATATTTGATGTGAGCTCCATTGGCCCTGTATGCACCTGCTGTCCAGGTGTCCACCCCAGGCATAGTCTGATGCATCTGTGGTGAGGTTCTGGGTGGCATGTGGTGGTGAGAAGGGTAGTCCCTTATTGTGGTAGCATGCTGCTGCCCACCACAGAAAATCTTTCCTTAGGCAAGGTATCATTGGTATAAGAGTTTCCAGGTCTTGAGAGTGCTGACATCAAAGGCTTTTTAGGTACCATTGAAGTTTTCTCATATTCAGTCTGGCATATGGAATGAGTAGAATGCAAGATGCCATGAACCCCAGAGCTTGCAGGATTTTCCTTGTGGATAACTGGGGTCTGGTAGCTAGTTGAGAGAAATAGGCTGTCAGGTAGGTTTGCTTTTCTGGTGTAAGGAATGCCATCTGGGATTATGTGTCCAGGCTTGCTCCCAGGAATATACTCTTTTGGCTGGGTATTAGTTTGGATTTCTTTTTGTTGATAGTGTACCCTAGGGAGGTCAGTAGGGCCTTTACAAATGCCAGGTGCTTGAGCAGCTTTTCCTGAATGTCTGCCTGAATCAGGCAGTTGTCTAAGTATGGGTAAATTTGAATATTTCTTTGTCTGCAAAAAGCAATAGCGGGAGCCAGACATTTTGTGAAAACTCTGGGAGCAGTAGATAAGCCAAAGAGAAGTGCAGAGAACTGAAAGTGCAGAGATCCTGCCCTGAAACGTAGATACTTCTTGCATGATTCCCTGATTGGGATGTGGAGGTAGGCCTCTTCTAGGTCTAGGGTGGCTAACCAAGCATTTTTGGAGAGCATAGGTAGTAGTTGCTGGAGGGTGAGCATTTTGAATTTTAGTATCACCAGAAGGTGTTTAGAATGGATAGATCGAGGATGGGGCACCAGGTGCCCTCTTTTCTGGGTAACAGGAAGAGCCTGGACTAGAAACCTTGGCCAATCTGTTCTGCAGGAACGTATTCTATTGCCTTCATAGAGAGCAGGGAATGGACTTGCTTTTTGGCCTCTGCCCAAACTCTGCTGGTTTGGAGGAAGATCTGGGAACCCTTTTGGGGTGGAGGAGTGTGGAAAGAAAATCTATATCCGTGGGACACTATGTTGAGGATCCAGTGGTGGTTGGTAATGGTGGCCCAGGTGCTTGCATGGAGGGAGAGTTTTCCTCCTAGGGGCAACTGCAAGTGGGCAGAGGGAGAGGGTAGAAGTGGAGAGTCATTGTGAGTTCTTACAATGAGGGGGTGGCTTAGCACTCCCTGGTTTTGAGGTGGAGGAACTCCATTGTTTAGATCTCTGCATTCCCTGTGGCTGTTGTCTGGGGGGGTCTGCTTCCCCAGGGTCTGGGCTGAACTGACCTGGAGGGGGCAGGAAAGGACCAGTGCTTGGAGGGGCAATGCCTGCTGAACCTGGGTGGCTGGACCTGCAGGAAATCCTTAACTGTCTGCATATATTTAGCTTTTTCTTCCATCTTATTTAAGACCTCCTCTGCCTTGGTGCCAAATAAGTTGTTTTTGTGCAAAGGTGCATCCAATAATTTGGATTTGACATGGTCTGGCAAGAGCTGTTCCTTAAGCCAAGCATGCCTTCTAAGGACAGAACCAGTGACTACAAGATGCTTCTAGGGCGTCAAAACCACAGTATAAGGTGTGCTTAGTTACTTGACTTGCAGAATGCATTAACTCTTGTAACTCTATTTTTTTTGCACACACAGGAAAGGAAGATATTTTTTGTTTGAGGAGTACCATGGTATGCTGCTGAAATTTTAACATATGGAACTGACAATTTAGTGCTCTAATAGCAAGAGTAGCAGAAGTGTATACTTTTTACCTCATCTGTCTAATGCTCGGGAGTCCATATCTGAGGGGGTGGGATTCTTAGCAGAAGTTGCTTTAATTCGTTTAGGCCCTTGAGAAATAACCTCAGGGTCAGCAGTCGGATTTTTGAAAAGAAATTAGTGCGAGTCAAGGACTCTATAATACCGGTCAGGTTTCCTGGGAGCAGGAGGGAGAGTGTCAGGAGTCAAACTAGATTCCATGAAAACATCATCCACAACATACAGGACAGGAGGAATGGCCAAAGGTCTGTGCTGTGGAAGATCTAAGAATTCCCTGAGTCTCTTTTTAGACTGAGGGTAGTCCTGACATTCCCACTGGAAATGCTCCCTTAAACTATGTAGGGTTTCTCCAAAGGAAAAGTCCTCATGTGGAGAGGCTGAAGGAATGGATTCCTCTGCATCAGAATCCTCATAAGCAGAGAGGGGTTGCATGTCTTCATATTCAGATGCATCAGAGTCATTAGACTCCTGTTCAGATAAAACTACTAGGGAAAAATCTGTCTTTCTTGTGGAAGGGGTAGCTTGGCTTCCTCTGATCAGCATTATAAGGTCTTCTGCCATTTTAAGCATTTGAGACTGAGGCAAGGAAGCAGATGCCTGAGATTGGGTCGTCGGTTTCTTGGGTGTGGTTCGTACCCTGGGCCTTAGAAACTCAGCAGTTTTCAAATGAACGGTAGACGTGAAAGAATTTGTCAGTCTGTGTTGAGAATCGGTAGTGCAAAGTACTTCCTCGGAAGCTGATGCCTGCTCAGCAACTCTGGACCCATCCAAGGTAGAGACATCTGCAGGATCCTTAGTTGATGAAGAGTTTCACTACATACTGCACTCAAACGGTCTAGGTAGTGGCCTGTGAATTCACAGAAGTGGGCATCAGGGGCTGCGAAAGCACCTCACTGAGGACTGGTGAACTGACGACTAGCTTAACGGAAGCATCGTCAGTAAGTTTGGACCTGTGCATTCTGTCTCTGTCTTTATCCTGACATTTTTTCAGAAGATCTGCTGTCGGATGACTTACTGAAGCCATATCAGAATTCAAGGACTGAGAGCAAAAATATCTAGCAACAATAAGGGCCCAACGACATATAGTTCTGGCATTGAACAAAGCACAAAAACGACAGTGAGGGACATCATGGTCTGGGCCTAAGCAAGTGACACAGTAAGAATGAAAGTCTCGGTGTGGTATTTGCTTTCTACAAGCGAGACAATTGTTAACTTTTTTCTGACATCAGTTAGGGAAAGAAAAAAAGGATCCCCAACTCGGTACTTAGCTTTAGAAGACTTCAGCTTCAATTCGGAAAAAGAAACTCAGGTAGCGGCCAACCGGCACTCATGCAAACTGCTCCTGCTTCGGGCTCCTCGGCAAGAAAGACTGATGTAATGGCGTTGGCTGCCTTACTTTATACTACTGACAACCTGGCATCAGTCCTAAAGTGAAAGCAACCGATGCAGAAACACTACTCTCCTCTGGTATTTGGGCCGACTGAGAGCTACCCTGGCAGGGATAACCCAAATGTGATGACTGCAACAGTGAAACATGAAGAACATCTGGAAATTCCAGAGGATGGCAATGCTGGAGCCAAACCATCTTTAAGTACCACTTAAGCTTTCCATATTTGAAGCTTGGCAAAGGGAAGCATGGGTGTATTAGATGCCATGACATGCAGGTCTCTTAAATATTCCTTTGCAAGAATGAGATAAAGGGAAAGTAAAGACTGGAAGTAGGATATCAGAGACAGAACCTTGGAAGAAGGAAGAGAAGCCAATATAAGAATGGTTTGGATTATACAACCCAGAAAAATGTGGTTTTAATAAGGAGTCACAAATGACTTCTTGAAATTGATTGTGAATCCCAGAGTGCACAGAGGAGTATGGTGAAGTGTAGATGCTGCAAAGCCAGGAATGAGAGGGAGCCTGAAGCAGCAGCTTATCCAGATATGGAAATATCTGGATTTCCTGAAACTTGCAAAATGCTATGACAGGTGCCAGACATTTAGTGAATATCCTTGGGGGCACAGAAAGACCAAAGCAGAGAAAAGAAAATGAAAAGAAGAAACACAGCAACTTAAAAACTTCCTGAATTGAGAGTGAATGGTAATATGATAGGTAACTTGTAGGTCTAGGAAGATCAAAAAAAGCCTGTAGAAGTACGAAAGGAATGTAAGTCTGGAGGGAAAGCATTTGGAAAGAAGGAATCTTTAAAAACTATTTAGAAAGAAATGGGGCCAGTATCCAGGACCCCTCTTTTCTGTGAACTAGAAACATTATGGAGTAAATTCTGTTCCTCTTTGGGATACTGAAACAGGTTGAATGATGCTTTGATCCAGAAAATCCTGCAGGACCACAGAAAAATGAGGAACCTGGTTGAGGAAGACATATGAAAGGGGAAGGGATTTCAATACCATAAAATAACAATGACCAATAATGGACAAAATCCAGGAGTCTGAAGTAATCTGTTGCCAGACAGGAAGAGACAGGGAAAGCCTGAGAGACACAGGAAACTGGCTAAGGGGAAATGGAGAAAATAGGTGAGATGGAGGAAGATTTGCCCCCAGGAGACGGCGTTTGAGTTTTAGAAGTCTGGCTGGGTTTATCAGAGAATATATGCTTAGGAACCCTTTTCCCTTTAGATGGCAAGGTTGCCTGTGAACAAATGCAGACTCAGAAGGATACCTCCTCTGAAATTTGGGTATAGGCAAAACAAAAATTTGCATAAGATTTTGCATAACTTTAGCACTGTCTTATACAGTCTTAGATGAGTCATCAGTAGTACCAAACAGATTTTGATTGTCCAAAGGAGCATCTAGGAGCTTGGCCTTAATATCATTAGGTAAAACCTGCAGATGAAGCCAACAGTACATCATCATAACTGAACCTGAAGCAGCAGCTCTAGGAAATGCATCATAACTAAATTTGATGGAGTGACAGGCAAACTAAGAAGGGAAACTCAATAAGGAGAGGACAGCAGTCTTACCTTTAGAGTTGGGAAGGCCTGACAACCCCCCAAGTTGAACCAAAAGGGTCAAAACATACCTGGTCATATGTGTTTGATACTTTATGACCCTGAAAGCCAGATGGCACAGGTGTACACCTTTTTCCCCAACTTCTCAATAACATGACTGTCTTTTGAAAGTGGGTAAAAGCTTGGATAGTTTGTCAGCAGAACGAAACACCACAGCAGCGTCTGAAGAAGGACACCTGTAGTTGTACTTAAAGGCCTCAAGCACCTTATAAAAATGGTCAGGTTTTTTAAGGAGTTGTAGGTTTGCAATCAGGAGCAAAAGAGACAGCTGCAAATGTATCCAACATGGCAGCCAACACTGGGAGAAGAGCAGAAGGTTTAGGAGATTCCATCTGTAACAGCTCATAATACCACTTTTGAATATCAGAGACTTGAGAGCAATCTCACTTAAAATACTACACTCCATCTTGTGAACTACTGTGTCCTCAAAGGTCAGCTCCTCAAAGGGACAATCAGGACTTAAGGAATCATCTTCCTCAGATCCATAGTCCAAAGGTGAGTTAATTTGTGAGTAGGCATCAAATAATTAATCTCCTGAATGTACATACTCATCTGAAGAATCAGACTTCCTAATTCTAGAGTAGTTTAGGTGAAGCAGGAACAGATACCCACTGAGGTATTCTCAGGCCATCAGGGCATTAAACAAGCTCTGGGTAAAGTTCTGCCATTCTCTCTAAGGATACTTAGCAATGGGAGGAATTGGTTTAGTTTTCTGCTCCTTTTTAGTGGGATGTCAGCTTTGATCAACCTAGGAGGCTCTGAGCTATGTCTAATCTCAACAAGGTTAGTAGGGACCCCTTCCCTAATCATAATATAAGGAATCCCCCCTTTTGAAATATTCAGCAGTGTTTCCCTCTCAACAATCATGTTAGATGTGTGCACTGCCTCACAGAATGCGCTTGACGCTGGTTCCAAGCTAGCCTCTGACAGCGTCTTGTTAAGGAAACAAGTGCTGACACCAGACAGTCTTCTGGGTCTTCATCCACCTCAAGAGAGATGTTCTGATTATCATCAGAGTCAGACCAAGACTTTCTGGTCTTCTTTACAAGAGACAGCTGTACCTTGGGATGGGGAGTTTGGTCAAGGTATGTTTAATCAAAAATTTGAGACGCTGGTTCGCAATATACATAGATAAAGAGGACAGATGGCTCCAAAGCATTTTGGGAACAATAGCATGAAACATGATGCACTGGGTATGATCATGTGAAGCACCTAGGCAGAATAAACACTTCTAGTGACTATCTTTATGGGTGATCTGCCTCCACACTGACATTTTCCCTTACTGGATGACATGAACCCTAAGTACACAAAGAAAGGAAGAAACAGAAGAAACCCTAATGAGGCACTTATCTGTAAATAACTTGGTAGAAACCAGCTCGGTGATGGCCGTTCAGAATGACTTTCAATTGTAGCAGTCTATCTTGCAGCAAAGAAATTCAGAGTATGGTGCATACATACATCACCTTTATGTACTGCACTTGCAGGGGGAGCATATGCCTTATGTATAAAACTAAGAGGATGTACAGGCTTTGGTGTACGGCTGGACATTGGGTCATCCTTGGCAGGAGATCCCAAATGTTATGAATACTGCAACCATGATAAGGAAGGAAATATTGTCGGATACATTTAGAAATCATGGTTGGGCTTAACAAGACTCACCCCAATTGGGCTGTTAGCCTAATAATCAGCTAGAAATCTAAAAAAATGAAATTATCTTGTTCAAAACTCTTACGTTTTTACCTTTCATCCTCCTTTCAATCTAGAAAAAATGTTCCGAGGAAATACAAAAGACTCTGCATAAAAATCAATCACCACAAATCTCAAAAATGATTTTGGTTATGATTTCTCCATCAACTTCAGTGGGACAGCACAGTTTGTTTGAATTTCAAACACTGAGTGACAGCATAGGGTCTACTCCTCAGTTAAACAATAAACAACATTAAGCAGTAATCAAGGAATGATCCTGCACCAATTAAAGCATGAAAGATAAAAGGCAGAAGCCTTAGAAACATAGTTTGAACATAAAATTTGGGGTATGGCTAAATTTTATTTTCAATATACAAATAAAACTATATTCTACTACTCATACGTTTCCATACCTTCTGCTTAAGAGTGATGTTATTACCACCATTCAGTACTGGTACTGGCAATATTCACCTGATGACTTCTATAATTACTGGTGGTCCTGTCATGTAACCAACCACTGTGAAAACAAACCCTCATCTAGTTTAAAGCACTGTGGAATGTAAATGTAATGACTGATTTTGAAGTGCTCAAGCTGAAGAATATGATTCGTAATAAGAAAGTTGCTTTAGTGCCAGATGAGCTCTTTGCCTTCTGGGGTGATGTAACAAACAGTATTTATATTTATTCACATAAAAATGAATCAAGATGCTGTTCGGATAGAAGTCTGTGCGTGTGTGTGTGTGTCTCTGTCTCTCTCTCTCTCTCTCTATATATATATATATATATATATATATATATATATATATATATATATATATGCATATAATACACATACATACATGTGTGGGGATGTAACCATAATGCAGAAAATGGCAACATATATCACATTAGTGCATTAAATGTAATCTGAATCACCAATCTTAAATTTCATATTCATAGCACAAAGGAATACTGTTTGTTACATTGACTTTTCTGATGCAGGGAGAATGGAGAGAGAGTGTGGCCTCTTTAATAAGTACTTAGAGAATGGGTGACCTGTAGATCGGCACCTTGATTGGAGAATGAACACTTCCCAACAGGGTATTAATCTATACAGGTAATTCTCACTGAAAAAATGAACATATCAAGCTGCCGTGTAGCCCGGACTGAAAGTAAAATAACAGCCATCATTATTTTATGCGGGCTAAGCAGTGCTTTTGCTGTTTAGCATGTGCAAAAAAAATAAATAAATACATTTTAAAAGGTGGGTGTGTGTCTGTGTGTGTGAGTGACAGTGAGCTCAACTAAGTGTAAAAGTAAATGAAACATAAAAAAGTGTGCATGTGTGTACAAGTGTATGCATGCTTGAGTGAATGAAAGCTAAAGTGTGTGCGTGCGTGCGTGTGGGTGAGAGTGAGAATGTGTGAAGACTGAGAGTGCTTGAGCACTGGCAGCAGCAGTTGAGGTTTGTATACCTCTCAACCTCTTAGCTCAAGATATCACTATAAAGCCTAAAGTAAAGGGGGATCCAAGGGAAAAAATAGGAACAGATTTTAAATATTGCTCTTATAAAATTAGGAAGTTGCTTAAATAACAGGATTTGTACTAACATGAATTTTCTGAAAGAAACAAAGTCTGAAAACTCAAATGTTACGTAATTATTTAGTGACTTCAATCCCCAATGACTGGTAGCAAACCACTCGTTTTAGGAGTAAGGGGTTAAAACATGAAGTAAATATATGGATATTTTTTAACATGATATATTTTAGATGTAAAATACTTCTTCCAACACTATCTGCACACACAACAGCAAATATGAAACATTATGTGGAAGAAATATTTTACTTCAAAAATATATATAAATAAATATAGTAAAAAAAAAAAAAAAGTCAAACACAATAATTTTACAGACAGCCCATTCCCTAAGCACAATAATGCCCTGCAGAGTGTGTGGCGCTGCATAATTATTGCCCTTCCAGAGGGTAGAGAAAGCCTCCACCTGCAACATCAGGCCTCATAACACCATTTGGGTAGGTATTTACACAGTACATACCTTGTTGGGCATTATTGCTTGCTTAACTCACAGAATTCAAACGTAAGTTGTTTTGGAATCCCACCTAGAGTGTTATTTTGAAAGTATGAATGCAGTAGAATTAATATTTCTATTTAATTTCAATCAGTCCTCAAAAAAGATGCCATTCATGTTGCTCACATTTGTATCACCTGAATTCCTCTACAGAACTTCAGGTAAGACTGATGTCATCTTACCAAACTATCCCCTGACACTGTGTTCGAAACAGTGGTTACCTTGTCCCACAAATCAGTGCTGTCCTCAAAAAATAAAATGGTCAATCCTTTCAATTTTTAAGTAATGTTAGTTATCAACATCATTAACAATTTCCTTTCCATTTTTTCCTACATAGAGTTGGGGCGTCTTAAAAACTGTCTACCTCTCTCAATTCAATGCAAGTCTTCTACCATCTTCAACAGTTATGTCCTTCCCTAAACATGCTTCAACCACCATGAACTGTTCGCTTTGACTTTCACTGCAAATGGAGTGAATTTGGCTTCTACTCTGATGCCAGCATTTGTCCATGCACAATGTGCTTCCTAGTCTTGGGTACTCCAACTCCATCACATCTAGCTTCTCAAATGTTCTGCATGCTCAGCCCAGGTTTCTGTACATTATAGAAATACTGATTGCACCATCGTTTTTTTTTACACCTCACTTTTAAGCTTCTTTAGCATTCTTCTGACACATACACAGACACACAGACACACACACACACACACACACACACACACACACACACACACACACACACACACACACACACACACACACTATCCCTGACACTCTGGGCCAGTTGGCTGTAGCCCTTCTGAACATACTTCTCTACCTCCAAGCATAACAAATCTGGACAAAGCCAACCATAATGGGGAACAAAGGCCCAAAATAAGAGACAAATATCAGTCATATAGAGGTAGAAAGTTCTAGAATACCATGCATTAGCATTACGATTCATTTATTGAAGGATATGAAGTCTTAACCTCAAATGTGTGTCATTATTTAATGACTTCAATCGTGAATGATTTTCCAGAAGACCACAAATTTTATGAGGATAAGACTAAAAATCTGAGGTAAAAATCTGGACAATTGAGAGGTATGCCTCTGATTCTAGCTCTGACCTCCTCATTCAAAATCCCTTCTTTTCTACCACCCCTTCCCAGATATTTAATGCTGTTAACCTCTTCTGCTATTTTCCCTTTTATCTGAATGTACAGCTTCATTTCACTTTTTCCGTTTCCTGCAATGACAGCTGTGCTGACTAATAAGGCTTCATCCCAGGTGCCTTCAGGTTTGCATTCCATTCTCTGTCACTTGCTGCAGCTCCTGCTCAGAGTTTGCTTGTAATGCCAGAATGCCTGCATACAGCAACTTTGTTGACATGGACCCTCCAACCTGCTTGCTAATCTAGTTGATCAACAATATGACCAGCAGTAGGCTCAGTGCTTTATGCATTTCCACTCCCACTGGAAACACCAGGTAGACTGAACAGTGAGCAGTCATGCCATTGCACATAGCCAGAGCTAATTCTATCAATGTTCTCAAGACTGCCAAAATCAGCTTTCATGGCACTTTTTCATATGCATAGTTCAAGTCTGGCAATACTAGGTTGCACTTCTTCCCTCATCACTAACTTCTTTTCAACTATCCGTCTCACTGCAAAAATGAGTTTGGTTGTGCTCCATGCTAATCACAATCCAAACTGCTCATGTCCCATCTTACTTTCACTGATTCTATATATCCATTTATCAGTCACCCTCTCCAGCATATTCATGCAGTGCGACAGGAATTTGATACCTCTGTTCCACTCTCAATTTTGAATGTTCCCTTTGTTCTTGCACACTGGCATTAGAATGTTTTTTTTTTTCTCCAGTCATCTAGGATACAGCTTTCTTTCCATAATGTTATGAGTAGCCTTGGGAGCCTGTCCTCTTGACATCTGTTGTGCCCACATCTAAATCTGGTGCTTTCCCTCACTATTTTCCAGGGTGATCTCTTCACCTCTTTCACTATATATTGTGTATAGGTCAATTTGACGTCTGTGGAGTTTTCTTCATTTAGAAGCTACAGGAAGTACTCCTTCCTTCTGCCTTTGTTGTCCTGTGGACCGATTTGCAGGTTGTTGCTGGCTTCCCTTTTAAATGGTTTCTGATGACTATTTTCTTTAGTTCCCTGTCCTTGCCTTGTAAGCTACTAGAGTTTCTTCATATCATTTGCTGAGTCACTTTCCAGAAGTTGGAAGAGTGTATCAGATGCCTTGTTCAGCCTTTTTGTTAGTCAGCCAGTATTCCTTCTTAGTCTGGTCCATCTTTTCTAACTCTCACTTTTCCTGCACTCCTTTTTTTCTTCCTTTCTTTTGATAACTTTCAGGACTTTTGCATTTCACCACCTGCTTTCCTTACATGCCTTTTTTATGTACCTAACTCACCTGCATATTTGTTTACTCGTGCTGCTTTGAGATGCTTATTTCCTCATTTTCCTGAGTATTTCCTTGAACTCTTCTGTCTTCACTCCAGTCAACCTCTGGGTTTTCAGCCTAGTTATTCTTGATCTTAGAGCCTAATCTGACCACTATGTGCAGCTGATTGTGGCCACCAGTAGTTTATGTTATGGGTTGACTATTTTATTGGGGATGACTTTGCAATCAGTGATTCTACCCCGGTGCATTTTCCTTACGGAGTTGCATGCTGGTAACTCTTCTGTGTGATACTGTCTCTCTTTGGCTGAACCATGCGGTGGACACCATCAAATATTTACCAGACAGAAGTCTAGAATGGGCTCTCCCCTTCTTTATTCCTGTTGCCTCAGCCATGTAGATCCAAGCAGTCCTCGTATCCTGTCCTGTTTGTTCCATTATGAGTATTCAGGTCCCCCATTATCAGCACCAACTCATGTTGTCCTCCTTTATCTATTAGGTCCTGCAACTGCTGCTTGAATGAACTATTCCCCTTGTATCACAGCCCTGCTGTTGGCCATACGCTGAGATTGTGAATACTGCCCTATCTTTACACTGGAATCTAGTTGCCATGAGTCTGCCACTAATTCTGATGGCATCTCTAACCCCCTCACTACATTTCCTACCCTATTTCTAGTCCCCCTCCCAAGTAGCAGACTCTGGACTCTAAATCCCATGCCAAGTGGTTTTACTGCACTGCCATTCCAGCTTTTCCCTGGGATATACAAGATGTTCACTTCCAAGATGTGTCTTGTCAATGAACCTATATTCAGTGTAGCAATACCTAGCTCATGTTTTGCAGTTTTACTGATTTTATGTCCAGCTTACTCATAAGAGAGCTAGAACAGGTAACACAGCCTGGGCAACTTGAGTATATTAGTTATTATTAATAAAAACTTTTCTCAAATATCTGAGAAACTGTTATCAGATGAGTTTAACTGCATTATATGTGCATGTGTGTGTTTGTTGTGCATGTTTAACATATGTGTTGCTGAAGAGATAGCTATAGATATACATATAAAATTGCAACAAAAGTAAAAGCACACAATTCTCAGACTGAAAGTAACTTCAGGTGTTACTAGTTCATCCCCTTGATTAGGATTCCTATCACTGAGCTATTTGTGTGAATCAATTTAAAGAAACAATTATATATCCACATATAGTATTAATGCTTCCCATCACAACCCATGCAACCCATCACCCATGCAACCCATCACAGTCCCATATAGAGCAACTCATATCTTGAACCTAAATATCATCGTTTCTCACACATCAAATACCTTATTCTTCGACTCACAAAACACTTGCACAGTATCAAAACCTCACAACTAACTAACCTTATTCATGGTTTATCATTAATTGATGGGGACATCCACCCCAACCCAGGCCCAAACACAGACATACCATCCCCTAATTCCCAAACTATGAAACCTATGTCTACACCACAAACTAAACCTCCCAAATCTCTCACAATAGCTCATCTTAACATCCGTAGCATATGTAACAAACTTCCTGCTCTTCATGCCCTACTAGAAGTCCAACAGTTTGACATTCTCTGTCTTACTGAAACCTGGCTTAAACCCACAATAAAAGATAACGAAATTATCCCCCCTGGCTATAACATCCTAAGACAAGATCGTCTTAACAAAAAAGGTGGAGGAGTAGCTGTACTCTTCAAAACTGGACTGGAAATAAGTAAATCAGCCCTTACCCCACCACATGACTCTAATGTTGAACTGATTATTTCCAAACTCTCCCTAAACTCACACAAAACTATTAATATTACCTGCACTTATCTTCCCCCAGGCAACAATTCCCCCATATTAGAAGACCTACTAAACTGGTTTTCAATTAATCTCCTTCAAGAAACAATACTACTAGGCGACTTTAATATTGATTGGAACATGTGCAAACAAACTAATCCGTCTACCATTATTAACCTGCACGGATTCCATCAAACCATTAACTCCACAACTAGAACAAATAAAAACAATAACAAAGAAACCATACTCGACTGGATCTTGACTAATAGTCCCCAACAAATGTATTCAACAGGTACCCTCCCAGACGACCTTAGCGACCACTCTCTCACATACATCATTAGGCACAAAACTCATCTAACAACACCTCCCCTAATTCGCTCATCTCGCAGCAAAAAACATTTTAACCTTTAGCAGTTTCAAAACGAACTCAGCTTGATTAACTGGTCACCTCTAAAAACTCTCCCAACAGATGAAGCTGTTAACCACTTTAATAATACCTTTCTTACTATTCTCGATCATCATGCCCCCATCCATTCTATACAAATGAAATCTAAGACAGCTCAATGGCTAACAACCAACACCAAACAACTTATCCTTAGTAAGAATAAAGCTTGGACTAAATGGAGAACCACAAAAGACTCTTTTGATCACCTTAGCTTCAAACAAAAAAGGAACAAGACTAAGCTTGCTATCAAACAAGATAAAAGGAACTATTACACCAAGCTACAGCAATCCTCCCACTGCCAATCACAAAAATTTTGGAAATCAATTAACTCACTACTATCCCCCGGCAAGGTTGAAACCCCCAACCCACTAGGCTCCTGCCCTGACTCTCCCCTACAAACAGCTAACGCATTCAATAACTTCTTTACTTCAACCATACTTAAACTGGCCAACCAACAAAGCCCTGATCCCTCTTTACTAGGTAATACTAACTGCACTCCACCTCTATTTCAACTTAAACCCATACCCACTTCCTATATTCTAAATTTACTTCAGAAACTCAAACCCTCAACCCCCTCAGCTGACAAATTGCCAGCGGAATATCTCCAGCTAGGTGCTAAAGCTATTGCCTACCCTATCTCTATTCTAATCAACAGAACCATAAAAGAAAGTACTATAACCTCACTCTGAAAAATCTCCCACATCATCCCTCTCTTCAAAGGGGGCGATTCATTTGAGTACTCGAACTACCGCCCTATAGCACTGCTATCTCCTATTGCTAAAATAATGGAGAAATGCATCCACAAACAGCTTTTAAATCACCTCCTATCTAATAACCTTCTAGCTACTTGCCAACATGGCTTTCGTCCCTACCATAGCACCACAACAGCCTTATTATCCTTCACAGACTCCATTAATATAAACCAGAATAACAATCTTCTTTCATCTGCATTCTTTGTAGACCTGTCAAAAGCCTTTGACATGGTGAATCACCAACTCCTCCTACATTGTTTAAAATCTCTCTCTCTCAATAATCTTGCTTTAAGCTGGTTTACTTCCTATCTTCAGAATCGGAAACAAGCTGTTTTATGGAACAACAATCTTTCCGAACTTCTCCCTACCACTTTAGGAGTACCCCAGGGCTCCATCTTAGGTCCTCTTATTTTCCATCTTTATTAACGACATGTATCTAGCCATCCCACTAACTACTTGCATTCAGTATGCCGATGACACCACCATCATCTGCTCTGCCACAACCCAAGCTGACCTCCACTCACTTACTCAAAAAACTTTTACCACCATAGAACAATGGTTCTCCAATCACTGCCTTCTCTTAAACCCTAAGAAAACTAAACTTCTCCTCTTCTCACCCACACACCTGTCTCCCCCTATTAGTTTCACACTTACTTCTAACAATGGCACCCTTATCTCTCCTGACCAAACAACCAAACTTCTAGGAGTTACTATCGACAACCTACTAAAATTTGATTTTCATATCAACTCTATCATAAAAGCAACTAACAAAAAATGAGGTTCTCTCTACAGAATCAAATCTTTCTTAACTCCTGAAGCAAGAACTACCATAGCCAGAACATATCTTATCTCTACTCTACTATATGCATCCCCCATATATACTAATCTTTCTAAACATAACATCAATAGGCTTACAACAGCCTACAACAACATTGCCAAATTTGCCACTGCCTCTCCATATAAAACACATCACTGCCTGAACCTCCTTAACCTAGGGTGGCTGGAGTTACCTCATCTAATTCAATACTATCAGCTTACAACTGCCCATAAAGCCCTTCACCACCCAGAAAAGATACCAATGCTCTCCACCCTGATAAAACCCTATAACAACCTAAAAACCCTACGCTCTTCCAATAAAATACTGATTCAAACCTCTCTATCAAAGAATACAGCAGGTGACTCTATATTTTACAACTCAGTTGGTAAAATTTGGAATCAACTTCCTCCAGACCTCTTAGCCAAACTTCTATCACACTATTTAAAACTCAACTGAAACATTTTCTAACCAATCACTGGCTTTGCTCTTGCAATAACTCTAGCTGATCACGTACCTCCTACCTTCTCCTGCATCCTTTGAACTGTCTCCCAACTCTATTTCTCCATTTTATTTTTCATCTCTACCTAAGAAATTGACTCTCCAAACTTCAAACTAAAATTTTCTAGTAACTCTATCTTTTGCTTTTAAACTACTTAATTATTTCTGTTTCACATTTTATATACCTGTACTGAAGAAATTTGATAGTCTCTGTTTTCACCTTTTGAACTTACTGAAAAGATAGCCTAAATGCCTGTTTTAGTTGTGTCTTAAATTCCCTATGTAATTATGAATGCCTGTTTTAGTTGAATCTCAAATTACCTATGTACTTTGACCTGCACTGTAGAAATTTGATAGTCTCTGTATTCACCTTTTTGAACTTACTGAAAGGAAAGCCTATATGCCTGTTTTACTTGTGTCTTAATTCCCTATGTAATTTTAAATGCCTGTTTTGTTGTGTCTTAAATTACCTATGTACTTTGAATGTATTTTTGTTATTATGCAGTAGATAGTGGAGCTTTTCTCCTCGGGCCTCCACTGAAAATGGACATGTATCCAGTTGGACTAGCCCAGTTAACAAATGTAAACTAAAAAATAAAATAAAAAATGATCTACGGCAGGTGGCGTAGAGGATTAAGACACTGTTTATAAACTGTTTCCTGCTGTCAAATAGTGCAAGGTCTGATTCACTCAGCCTCCACTGGCTAACAGAGTGACTCTGAGCAAATCACTTAACCAGACTGCTAAAGTCTAAGTCTGACAACGGTCCACGGATTGCTCTATCCCAGAAAACAAATACAAATAAACAAGTTAGCAAGTGCTGCTGCTGAGGTGCTGCCCTGAACATAAAAACCTTTCTCATCTATGGCTGCTGCCTTCTAGACAATATCCTAAAACATGTTGTTAGATTGTCCCACTTAGCTACTGTGTCTGCAGGCATATCTGAGGACCTTCTAAGAGGAATATATATTTTTTTCTCTTCCCCAGCAGCAAAACCATGAAATGAATTGACTGATAAAGTGACAACTCATTAACCACTTTGGGCATAAAAGAAGGATTAGTATGCAAGGACTCCATGTCCTTATGAAACACCAAAAAAGGAGGGCAAGCCATAAGGGGTTGAAGCTCAGACATCCATCTGGCAAAAGTAAAGGCCAACAAAAGAACAGTCCTCCAAGAGCAAGGTTGCAGGAAAGCTGAAGCTGCAGGCTCAAAAGGAGCCCGAGTCAACTTCTCCAAAACAAAATTAAGATCCCAGGGAGAAGGAACAGGTTTCCTGTGAGGCCTAATATGAAGGACATATTTAATAAATTGTTTAGCTTCAAACCTAGAAGCTAAAGAGGATATAAAGGCAGACAAGCAGAGATAGCTGATAAGAGGGCCTTAACAGAAGAATAGGCCAACCTAGCACTGAGCAATTATCACAAATAAAAAATAAGTGGATCCAGGTTTGGAGAGAGACACCAAACAGAGAACCTCTTCCATTTGGAAAAGTAGGATTTCCTAGTATTGGGATTCCTTGCCTCATGCAGGACCCTAAGCATATCCTCAGAAATAAAGGTGTCTATGTAGAATCAAAATCCTATCACCCACAGTGTCAGTTGAATTGTGGGCAGGGGGGATGGACCCTTGTCTTGTGTGAGTTGGTCCACCCTGTGAGGTAACTTGCGATTATTGTCTTTGGCTAGCTGCAAAAGAAGAGGGAACCAATGCTGTCTCAGCCAAAAGGGTGTCACCAAGAAGATTTTGGGAATGTCCCAATGAGTTCTGAACAGGACTTTTGGAATGAGATGAAGGGGAAGAAATCCATAAAGAAACATCACCTTCCAAGAAAAAACAGGGTATCCACCTTCTACACTACAGAACCTGGTACTCTGGCACAAAATAGAGAAAGGTGTCTGTTCAAAGGGGGGTCTACTCTAGTCTAACTCTAGTCTAAGATCTACTTGAGGAGTACCCCACCAGTGGACAATGTCAAGAAACACATCTCTGTGAAACATCCATTCATGGGTTTGAGTTAAGGATCTGCTCAGATTGTCTGCCACAATGTTTTGACCTGAGGGAATGTAAACTGCCTGAAAAGTCATATAATACTTGACAGCAAGATCCCAAACCAGGAGTGCCAAATGACAAAGAAGGCAAAATCTTGTTCCTCCCCGTTTGTTTATATACCACATCACTCTGGTATTGTCTATAAATACTTTGAGAGGTCTTGGGGAGAAAAGAGGATGAAAAGCCTGAAGAGCCAGCAGAAGTGCTCTCTTCTCTTTGGTATTGATATGCTCCTTCTATTGAAGAGGCGACCACACTCCTTGTCCCTTTAGGGAGCCAAAAGCTGCTTCCCATCCCACATCTGAAGCATCTGTGAACAGTTCCTGAAAGGGAAGAGGGGGATGAAAAGGGAGCCCTGGGTTTAGAGACAACTGCTAGATCCACCAGAGAAGTTCCTGCTTGAGACAAGAAAGAAGAGGAACTATAAAGTCTAGAGGATGTGCATGTTAAAGTTATAATGACTTCAGGAACCAGTGAAACTTTCTCACATGGAGTTTGACCAGAAGAAGCACAGAAATCGTGGATGCCATGAATCACAGAGCTCTCAGAAACTTCCTGGCTATAATAGAGACCACAGGTAGGACAGTTTGAAAGAAGAAGATGAGAGTTAAGGCCTTGGGAGGAGGCAGGAATGCCAGCATAGGCACCATCTGAATTATGCAACCTAGAAAAACATGATCCTGAGAAAGAGTCAGAGAAGACCTTTTGAAGTTTATTGTGACCCTCAAGCTCTGGAGAAGAAAATAGCAAAATGAAGACTTTGCAACAGAAGCACTGGAGAGGAGACCTGAATCAACAGGTCCTCCAAGTAAGGAAATGCTTCGATCACCAGAAACCTGCAAAAAGCAATCACAGGAGCGAGGCACTTGGTGAATACTCTTGGGGCTGTAGAAAGGCCAAAGGGCAAAGAACAGAACTGAAAATACTAGGAAGCAACAGAGAAATGCAAAAACGTCCTGAAAAGCAGATGGATTGGAATATGGAGATAAGCATCCTTGAGGTCCAGAGACACCATATAGGCCTGAGGAAGCAAAAGAGAAAACTGAGTCTGAAGGGACAACATTCAAAAAGTGGGCACCTTCAGATGCGTTTAGATGAGAGAGGTCTAAAATTGGTCTCAAAGTACCCTCTTTTCTGGGAAACAAAAATATTCTGGAATAAACCCCTCTCCTCATCAATAGTACACCGAGACAAAAGGCCTCAAAGTATCTCTGGGGAAAAAATAGAGTTGCTCCCATGGAGGCTGAGGAATGCCCATAAAAGGGGGACAAGATTTTCACACCATGAAATACCACTGGTGAATAATGGACAGAACCCAAGAATCCTGAGTAATCTGAAAGGAAACAGGGAGAGAGAAAGCCGAAGAGAAAGAGGAACATGGCTGGGAAGAGACGGATAGTCAGACAGAGCCTAGTTTATCTGGAAAGGAAGACTTCTGAGTTCCTGAGGTCTGGGTAGCCTTAGGAGGAGGAACCAGTTTGCCACACTCTTTTTTTCCCTTAGTAGGATAGAAAGATTGTCTACGAACTAAGGCATGTTTATTGGGGTAGTTTCTTTGAAATTTAGGAACTGGAGAGGCAAACACATGTTCGAATTCCTGTAAGGCCTTCCTCTTATGCTAGAGGAACTTAACCCATCAGCAGTTTCCCCAAACAAGAGTTTATTAACAAGAAGGGTATCCATCAACGTAGCCTTGATATCATCAGGCAATGGTTGAAGCCAAAGCCAAGAATATCTCATCACTGACCCAAAAGCAGCAGCCCTAGAAGGGGCATTTGCTGCATCATTACTACACTTGATGGAATGATGAACCAACTGAGAGGAATTCCCTAACAGGGAAGAGAAGTTTTACCCTCAGAGTCTGGGAGATCAGAAATAACCTAACAAGCCTGAGAAAGGACAGCCAACACACACCTGGACATATGGGTCTGATAATTAATAGCCCTATAAGCAAAGGTAGCTGAGGTGTAAACCTTCTTACCTAGACTTTCCATGGCTCTGCTGTCTTTATCAGAACTAACATTGGCGACAGAAGCAAATGAAAGGGCTTGTCAGAGGCTGCAAACACCACTGAGGGGTCAGCAGCAGGACATTTGTACAAAATGTTACAGTCATTACTACACTTGATGGAATGATGAACCAACTGAGAGGAATCCCCTAACAGGAAAGAGGAGAAGCTTTACTCTCAGAGTCTGGGAGATCAGAAATAAACTAACAAGCCTAAGAAAGGACAGCCAACACACACCTGGACATATGGGTCTGATAATTAATAGCCCTAAAAGCAAAGGTAGCCGAGGTGTAAACCTTCTTACCTAGACTTTCCATGGCCCTGCTGTGTTGATCAGAAGAAAGTAACTTTGGCGACGGAAGCAAATGAGAGGGCTTGTCAGAGGCTGCAAATACCACTGAGGGGTCAGCAGTAGGCCATTTGTACAAAAAGTTACAGTCATCAGGCACCTTATACAACCTATCAGGTTTCTTAGGAGCAGGGGGCAGAGAATCAGAAGCTTTAGAGGCATTGGAAAATGATCCAACAAAGCAGCCAAAACAGGAGGAATAGCAGAAGGTTTCAGAGATTCCATCTGCAAAAACTCATAGTACCTCTTATGGATTTCAGAGACCTGAGCACAATCCCATTTAAAAAAACTCCACCATCCTGGAGATTGTGTCCCTAAAAGAAATTTCTTCGAAGGGAGTATAAAGACTGCTAGATTCCTCTTGCTCTGACCCGTAGTCCAAATTAAAAGGAATAATGTCAGAAAAGACACCATAACTTACTCGAATCCTGATTAACTTTTTATTGAGTAAAACAAATAAAAAAGTGACAGAGAACTTTTATCGGTGAAAAGACTTCATCAGAGTGAATTTCATTTGAAGTCTGAAACATATAGAGGCATTTTCAAATATTCACCAACCAATAGGAAAAGGAGAAGTAATTTGGGAAGAGTAAGCAAGAGATTCCTCATGAGAATCCAACTCCTTCTCATAGGAATCCAATTCCCTGGGCCATTTAAGGGGAGTAGAGGACCCAAGGGGGGGATGGTGCAGAAACCCCCTGAGGAGGTTTTAATGCCATCAAAGCATTAAACAAAACCTGAGTGAAGGCGTGCTGCTTACTCTGTAGAGCCCTAGGAGCAGGAGAGAGAGAGAGAGAGAGAGAGAGAGACATGCTTATTTTTTTGTTTTTTCTATAATGGGATGTCTGCCTTGTAAAACTTAGAGGGCTCTGACCCAGGACAGCATTCAATAACAGTATCTGAGACGACTTCTCTTACTAAAATCTCAGGAACATCCCCTGGCCCCTCAGAAATAATCAACTGTGGTTCCCAAAAGCCAGACGAACTTCTGGGTTCTCACTGACCTTGGGAGAAATGTCCAGTCTCGGTTTCTTAACCTTCTTCCCTAATGGCTGAGACTTGAGTGGGAAGTTCCTTCCACAGTATCCCTAGAGAGAAGCTCAAGCTGCTGATTCTCTAGACATAAAGCAAGGGAAGAAACTTCATTATGAAAGCCTGAGATAGCCTAAGATAGAGCAGGTTGTATGGTCGTGAGAGTCTACTAGGCAAAATGAACACTGTTCGCAGAGCTCTTTATTGGAAATCTGTCTAACACACTGGCATTTACCCTTTCTGGATGACATCAACTCAAACAAGCAACAAAAAGCCAAGAAAAAATAAAACTACAATGGAGCATTTATCTGCAGTGGCTGAAAGACCAACAAACAGGACGTAGAGGCTCAAACCGATGACCGGAAGATACTTCAGACTGGCTGCAAAGATGTATGTGTTCAGAGTGATGATCAAGAAAGGCGTTCAGACTGGCAGAAAGGAAGTTATGTGGATGGTACATCTGGAAGTTACCTTTATGCCCTACACTATGCGAGGAGCATACATGTGATGTACGGCATACCTTAAAGCAACAGTAGGCTTTTGTATACTGGCCAGATGTCAGGCTTCACAATGCAGGGAATCCCAGAGGTTAAGAATACTGCAACATGTGAATGGAAGGACATCACTAGTGCTTTTCTTCCTGGTCTTACAGCTTCAGGTAATCATTGTGCAAATCCACACACTGACTGGTTACAAGCTTGCAAAGATTGCTGATCTATTTTGCTCCTCACACACCACACCCCCATCCCAGGCAATGCCACATAAATTTATACAAACACCTCATCATCTACTAAACTCTTTGCTATTAAACTAAACTATCTTGCTATTAAGTTATACTTCTACCTATCTTGCGACAGAAAAGAATACACATTATCTACATAAACAATGCTGTACTCAGTACACCTTTTAGCAAAACTGAAATAAACTTCCCTTTCTGACTAAACTCAAAAAGCACAGCATTCACACAAGCTCAGTATCACATGAATACTCCAATGTACTATATATATCATCATAAGTCTCATCACAGAAGCGTAATAATCATTAACTGGAGGTAATCATTTACAAGACAGTTTGCAACAAATTATACTCCGCCAAACAATGTAACAAATAATAATACTGCCAGGCATCCTCATTCTACTTATCGCCATAATTTCAACATCAATTTTGTTATACATACCAAAACCACAAACGCCTTAAAAATACTGAATAAAATCCTTACTAATACACATATATATAATTATAATATCAATCACTTCTTCTCTATTCCCTCTCAATATAACTAGATATGCTCCATGATAATATGAAGCATCCATCCTCTCCTCAAACAAACCTATTGTGGCAGAACTACAGAAATTAAAAGAAAAGCTCTTAATAATGACATATCACACTTCATTCTCTTACTACTCCATGGTGCTACAGAGACAAATCCTGAACCCATCCAGTACATAAATATAATACACAATATTAGACTCCTATAATATTAACACATGAATTCTAAAAGCGTTTGCAACAAAATTACTGAACATCATAAGTGGATAGCCGTCCTGATATAATAGCAATCAGTGAAACTTGGCTAAATCCCAATATTTCTGATTTTACTGTTACGCCATGGCATAATTTGTACTGAATGGATAACAAAAAGAGCAGGAGGCACTGTACTTTTATACTATGATCAACTGAAAATAATCAATTAAAACCTACCTATACATCAGTTTGGTAATTCAGAAATAATGCTCATAAATCTAAACCTCAACAAGTACTCATCACTAATAAATATAATCACCAGCAACGTTAGCACCCTAGAAAATATGCTGTCATGAATAACTGGAAACATTCAAAAAGGCCACTATTGTAGTAGTGGACACAACCATTAACTACTGTCAATACACACACAACAAGCTAACAATGCCTCCACTGCTTTAAATCTATTTGGCTTATTCTAGCTATTAAAAGACCCATCCAGAACAGAAAAATCTATTACTAAAACAAGACCTATTGAATTGGATCAGTATATCTAACACTAGCAAACCTTTAACACAGGTGTGCTCCAGATAATATAAATAATCATAACTCAACATTCCTTGTTTGGAAACAACAGATATGAAAATCTATCACACACACACACACAAATATATATATATATATATATATATATATATATATATATATATATATATATGTGTGTGTGTGCGTGTGTGTGTGTGTTTGTCCAAAACAAATCAAGACTCCCATAAATCTATTACATATACATGTGTTAAGGTAAATCAAAACAAAACTTTAAGGCTCACTTTTCAATTCCTTGCTTAGTCAGTGAAACATGTGACATCTGAATACAGACTCTTAGATGGTGCTGTTGGCCACTTTAACAGAACTGTCTTGTAAGTATTAAACTTGCTGGCACCAAATACAGAGTGGTGCCATGGCTAACGTTAAAAATCAAGCAAAGTATGACACCAAAAAATCTCTGCATGGTAAAACTGGAAAAAAAAAACTTACTGTTGTCTTTCTACAACATAAAACAAGAAAGAAAAAAGGATGATACACTGACATTAAAAAAAATACTTTAAAGAGCAATAAGCTGAAAACAATAAACCATAAAAATTGTAAGCATTAATAAATAAATCATACAATTAAAAAAAAAAACAAAAAAAACTCAAATAATTTCCCTGAAGATACTGAATACTATGTAGCATGCAAAACAGATTCCCACATCCCAGAATGCATACTCTCACTACTAAGTAACAGTAACATCGCAATCAAATGAAACAAACTATAAGAATGGTTCTTCTGACTTACAAACTATTTAAAAAACAATAAAACCAAAACTCCAGCTCCAGAAACCTACCCAGGGAATATATACACAAAGAATCACCACAGCCATAGTATGCCCCATTGCTATTCTTATAAGAAGAACCATAACTGAACAATATGCACCTAATATATGGAAACAAGTCTGCAGTATTCCCTTACATGAGCAAGGAACCTAAGATGCCATAAAAACTACAGGGACATAGCTATTCTATCCCCAATATTTAAGATTCTAGAGAAAGGTGCTCATAAACAAATACTCATTCAAATACATATGAGCCATCTCTTTTCTCCCAGACAGCATGGTTTTTACCTGGGTTATATTATTGAAACCTTTCATACTCTCCAGAACATAATAAATCAAAAGACTTTGACAAAATCTCCCACAGATTGTTCCTTCAATTAATCAAACCACAGTAAATTTGGTGAGGTAGCTGCCTACAGGACAGGAAACTGTCAGTGTGCTATAGGCAACAAACTTACTTGTGTGTGTGTGTGCGTGTGTATGTGTGTGTCTATATATATATATATATATATATATATATATATATATATATATATATACATATATATATATATATATATATATATATATATATATATATATGGGTCTACTTTCATTTCCTCCTGACCTCTTCGCTGAAAACACAAATGACTGAAATCTCATTTCACTGAACTGAACTTAGTATATATGGCACTGTGTAGAGTACTGTAAGGCAAGTAAAAGGTATATGCCCTTTTCCCCACTGTAGTGTGATCCTGTAGTATATATATATATATATATATATATATATATATATATATATATATATAGTTGGGGTGTAGGGGTCACAGCCCCCCACATTGAGTGATGTGGGGGGCACAGCCCCCCCACCTTGTTTGTTTTATATTGTATTTTACCAAAAAGTTCAAAACAATACATTTTAAACAATAGCCATGCATAGTTGCAACACCAATGACTAACTCTCTGCAGAAGACAATATGTACTCTAAGTGGGGGGCTATGCCCCTCACACCCCCCAATGTAGGGGACTGTGCCCCCCACATCCTCCTAACTATATATACTAACTCCAGGATCGCACTACAGTGGGGAAAATGGCATATACCTTTTACTTGCCTTACAATACTCTTTACAGTGCTATATATACTAATTGCAGTTCAGTGAAATGAGTTTTCAGTAATTTGAGTTTTCAGCTAAGTGGTTGCGGTGAAATGAAATTCAGTGAAATGAGATTCAAGTAAACAAAGTAGACCCATATATATATATATATATATATATATATATATATATATATATATATATATATATATATACATATACACACACACACACACACACACACACACACACACACACACACACACACACACACACACACACAAACACACAACAGATGGGTATACTACTAAATTTCAAAGTTTCAAAACTTGGAATTTCTCATGGTCTAGACTATAAGATCGAAGTTTTGAAATGTCAAAATGTAAATAAAAAAAATAAAAACAACATTTTTATATTTTTAATGTTTCTGCTGGAGGGCAAGCCCCATGCACCCCCACACCCCCTGCCAATTAAATATACCAACTCCGAGATCACACTACATCAAGGAAAACAGTAAATATACCTTTCTGTGCTGTACAGCAATCTCCATTTAAATGGTTAGAAGTTCCAGAACTTCGATCTTATGGAAGTTTTTGAAACTTCGAAATTTAGTAGACCCATACATATATATATATATATATATATATATATATATATATATATATATATATGGGTCTACCTGAAAACAGCAAAATCGCAGATCGCCGACAACGAGAACACCGACACCGGAAGATCAATAACGGAGAAGACCGACAGTTGAGAATCCCGACGATGAGAACATCGACATGTTAAGGTAAGTGTGCGATAGGGACGGACGTTAGGGTCAGGGTGTGGGTAAGGTAAGTGTGTGATAGTGACGGACGTTAGGGTAGGGTGCAGGTCAGGTAAGTGTGCGATAGTGACGGACCTTAGGGTTAGGGTTTGGGTTAAGGTAAAAGCATAGATAGTTGTGTATGTAAGGTCTAGTGTAGGTTTGTAAGGTTTTTGGTGTGCTTGTGTTGTGTGTGTGTTTTTCGGGAAAGGTATTTGTTTTGTTGATTGTCGGGATTTTGGTTTGTTGAGCATGTGAAGTTTTGTGTTTTTGAACTTTTTCTTTTTTTTCATGTCGGTTATTTCGTTGTCTGTGTTTTGGCCTGATGGTGTTATCAGGTAGACCCATATATATATATATATATATATATATATATATATATATATATATATATATGGGTCTGCTTTGTTTTGTTCAATCTTATTTCACTGAATTTCATTTCATCCTGACCTCTTCGCTGAAAACACAAATTACTGAAAACTCATTTCACTGAACTGAACTTAGTATATATGGCACTGTGTAGAGTACTGTAAGGCAAGTAAAAGGTATATGCCCTTTTCCCCACTGTAGTCTGATCCTGTAGTATATTTATATATATATATATATATATATATATATATATATATATATATATATAGTTAGGGGGGTGTAGGGGTCACAGCCCCCCACCTTGTTTGTTTTATATTGTATTTTACCAAAAAGTTCAAAACAATACATTTTAAACAATAGCCATGCATAGTTGCAACACCAATGACTAACTCTCTGCAGAAGACAATATGTACTCTAAGTGGAGGGCTATGCCCCTCACACCCCCAAAGTAGGGGGCTGTGCCCCCCACACCCCCCTAACTATATATATTAACTCCAGGATCGCACTACAATGGGGAAAATGGCATTTACTTTTTACTTGCCTTACAATACTCTTTACAGTGCTATATATACTAACTGCAGTTCAATGAAATGAGTTTTCAGCGAAGTGGTTGGGGTGAAATGAAATTCAGTGAAACAAAGTAGACCCATATATATATATATATATATATATATGTATACATATACATACAGATATATATATATATATATATATATATATATATATATATACACATACACACACACACACACACACAACAGATGGGTCTACTACTAAATTTCAAAGTTTCAAAACTAGGAATTTCTCATGGTCTAGACTATAAGATTGAAGTTTTGAAACTTCAAAATGTAAATAAAAAAAATAAAAACAACATTTTTATTTTTTTTTAATGTTTCCGCTCGATAGCTTTTGGTGTGCTTGTGTTGTGTGTGTGTTTTTCGGGAAAAGTATTTGTTTTGTTGATTGTCAGGATTTTGATTTGTCGGGCATGTGAAGTTTCATGTTTTTGAACTTTTATTTTTCATGTCGGTTATTTCGTTATCGGTGTTTTGGCGTGTTGGTGTTATCAGGTAGACCTATATAGATATATATATATAGATATATATATATATATATATATATATATATATATAGTTAGATAAATATAAATAAAATTAAAATATATATATATATATATATGTGTGTGTGTGTGTGTGTATGTATGCTGATAACTTAACCATAACAATGTCTGCAAAACCTTAACAGAGCTTCAAATAACATGCTCAATAGGTACTACATTACCTGAAAAGCTACCTAAAAAACACCCCAATTACTACTAAATTCACAAAACCAAAAACTAAACATATCTCTTCACCACAAACAAAACATCTACAGTTCCCAGATTTCAAAATCACAGTCTTGTCAAGTATCACCATAAAACAAGTGCTTCAAACAAAACATCTTTGGAGTTATCATAGATAATCAACTAACATTTGATGATCATATCCAGCACATAATAAACACAACTAACAAGAGATTGAGTTCACTGTATAAACCAGTCATATTTAACAGAACATGTCCTACACACAACAACTACCACACACTTTCTTCCAACCCTACTTTATGCTTCATTCACCTTAATAAACTTACAAAAATGCCACCTCCACTGACTAAAACAAACTTGCAGTAAGATCTCTAAGTATTCTCAAAACCTCCCTCATAAAGCTGATCACTGCTAAGTATAAAACAAATACTGCCTGGACCTATAAAGCAATCTGAAACTCATACAACCTAAGATTATTCAGTATCACTGCTCTCTAAATCCTCTAAGATCACAATACTAGCATTTTCTATACATAATCAAATTACAGAATGGCTCACTTGACCCTAAGCTATGGAGCAACATATTAATGAATATCAAAACTGAAAAGAATAACCCCATGAGTCACGAATCCTCTGTGTAAGACTAAATTAGTCTTACACAGAAACGCCAATCTAAGAGTAAGATGGCAGCGCGCCATGCATATTAATGAGGGTATGCTGCCTCAACTCTAAGGCTAACACGGAGCGTGCACGAGTGCAGGGGGCGTGTCGGACTGCCGAGCAGTCCAAAAATCCACTCCCCTGCAAGTCTCTCAATTGGGAAATGTCAACTGACATGAGCGAGTCCGCTCAAATTTGTACATACCCAACACTACACTCCCCCACATTCTAAACCCCTGTACAATTATAAAATGTAAAACTTTTATTTTTGTTTTTTTTTATTCCCGATATAGCTGCCCATATTTGCGTGTGTTTGCGCAGGTTTGCCCATTGCTTAACTACAGTTAGCAGTTTAGACATCGAAGAGGATAATAAGAAACTTATATGCAAATTAAGCAAAATAGCAATAGCGTAGTGGTAAAGCCTTTGCACAAAGAGGAGGCATTCCCGGTTCGAGTCCCACCACTCCCCTTTCTATTTTCTGTTGGAAATCTGTATATAAAAATAATTCCTGACATTTATCATTTAAATTTTAGTAAAAAGCATTGAAATGGCCTATGTAGTAGTGAATGAATTTTATATATATATATATATATATATATATATATATATATATATATATATGTGTATAAGAAGGTGAAATGGTTATGCATACTGATGAATGCATAAGTAATGTATCTTAAGCAATGTGAAGCACTGCTAAACAAAGCTTACCAGTACTAAGCATATTTAAGTATAATTGCTCATAGCTTAGCACTGCTTTAACTAGCGCAACAGGTTTGCGTGGAGCTGCGCATCATGCAAACTAGCGCAAACATAATATGTTTGCATGTAGCTGCGCAATGTCAGGCAATGTAGAGCACCGTAGAGCGACGCTGGGCAAAGTTGAGCAAAGTCGGCTAAACACAGCCACACCTCCTAGCCGGTCTGGCCAGTAGTAAAATAAAAAGCAATGACAGGCCTCGAACCTGGGATACTGTGCACCATAATCACAGTACTGAAACACTAAGCCATGACAGCTTTTCATAAGCATGCACTTTCAACACGCACATACATATCAATGGAAGTTTACCCATTGCTAAGCAGGTATGCCTTCAGCTGAGTTTTTTCAGAACTGGACAATCACCAAATAAGTGTGGGAAATGATGCATATTTAAGCTCCATAGGCGGGAATACTTGCCATAACTGGTTGTAGCTCCCATCTGCAGGCAGCAATGGCCGGTGCTGGAGAGGGCTCTCATTTTCGAGAGCTACGTTGGGGCATTGAGGAGTCAAACGTAATGGTTTGGCTCCTTGTCCATAATCATGAGGATAGACTCCTGCGGGGCCAATACCAGGGCACCCAATACAAATTGGAAGCCTGGGACTGTCTAGCTCATGAATTCACCAGTGCCACAGGTGTCTCTCAGACTGGTGAGCAGGTCAGACACTACCACGCAGACCTGAAGAGACGCAAGGTGGGTCAACTGGACCAGTGGATCCAGGAGGCCCGTGAGATGGAAAATGCCCCAATACTGAGTAAGTAGCCATGGAATTAAGTATGTAAGAATTGCTATTCTAGTCTATACTATGGATAGGTATGTCTCAATATCACTTCATTGACTTCACAGCTGCAGGTGTCTGTGCTGCGAATCAGCAAGCCTATGCAGATAGGCTGCTAAGGCTGCACCACCAGGCAGGTTAGTAATTATCCAGCTTGTACTGTTATGTAAAATAAATGAGAGAGCCTGAAAAAAAGTGTTTTAACACAAGAAATAAAGGTATAATAATTCTCTAATAATTATTCTGCATGTACTGTTATATAAAATAAATGAGAGAGCCTCTAGAAAAGTGTTATAAGTCTTTAATAAAGGTATAATACCTGGAGTGTGTCTGTGTCATTTTCTTTGATATGTTGTTGTACTCTTGCATTATAGAAATAGTACTGTTGTATTAAGTGCTGTTAACACACAATTGGGTAGGCCAATATAAAGTGGATGAAGGGAGTGCCAGTAGCTTTTAAGCATATTTACAGTCAACTGTTGGTTCATGCCCAGCATGTACAGGTTAATCTGGCACATGAGTAGCCTGGTACTGTGTTCCCCAGAAATGTCATTGTGCTGGCAGAAATGTAGGGAGCTGTTAACATATAACTGATAATTTCACCTAAACATATCTAGATAAGTATAGGAAAGTAGAGCTGTCAGTGTGCCATCTTAGCAGTAGTTTGTCTGAGCAACTCACAGAATATGTAGCAGTAACATCTGCATCCTGGACAGTTTGTATGTCAGATACAGCCCATGTATGTAAAGATCTAGCAAAACCCATTTCCCAATTTAAGGACAATTGGGTAGTGTAGTAATACATGTAGGGGACATATAACTGCAGTTAATAGGAATGTAGTGTAAACTAGAAGGATATATAAGTTGTTAATGGAGCTATCATTTTGTACCCTACTGTATGTGCATAAAAAATGCAATTCCACATCTCAATGGGTATGTCTAATCTCAAAACATTTCTTGGGACACATGTCCTACTGGTTTATAAATATCTGCATTTATTTCGATGCATGTGCCCTGTTCAAATCCCACAATATCGGTGGCCTGTTGCCATCAATTAAACCTGCATGCTGTTGTAATGTCCACTGTTGTTCTATATATGCATGTGTCATGCTTGCTGTTCAACTGTTGGAACTCTGGTGTGTTGGGTTAATTTGCAGGCTGTGATAACTAATTGGGAATGCTGTTGACTGTTACTAACCCATATTTTCATTAAATACTCCTAAACATAGAATGTATGGGAAGGCTGGTCCCAGCGGACCCACCTGTCCCACCTCAGCTGGCGATGGCACCTGGCACCAGCAGGTCTGGTGCCCAGCCTGGGACCTCCTCCTCCGTTGGCCCTGTGCCACATTTGGGTGGAAGCGCTGCAGGGGATGGGGCTCACCCCCCCCGTGCAAGCGTGGGTGGAGAAGGGCCACCTATCACCCCCCGAACAGTCCAGGCTGTGGTGCGTAGGGGAGATCGAGCATTCTGTCGCTGATCCTCTACACCAGCTTGAGGCACGAGTGGCGTGACTCACGGGTGAGCCTGCCTCTCCTACTCAGCCCCCAGCACAGCCACCCTCTGGGCTGTGAAGGAGCAGTGGTGACTACCCATGGGTGGGGATCTCAGTTCCACTGTTGCCATCTGTGGGCTCATGGGCTTGCGATTTCCAAACATCCTTCCCCGTCAATGGTGTTCACCCACCACGTGTCATATTCCACCCCGTATGCATCTTGTTTGTCTTGTCTGTTTACCTCCCCAACCTACCTCCCCAAATATACCTACTTCCCCTATACCACATTCCACTCTCACCTGAAAAAAAAATAAAAAAAAGGGCAATCTGCTCCCAAAAAATAATTACGCCCCATACATAGCTGCCCATTTTGCACACGTCTGCTTTACATATAAAATGTAATTTAATTGGTAGTACAACATACTTTGTTGTCCTCACCCCTCTCTCAGGGGTGGAAGGTTTCATATTTCCCTCCAAATTTATTGCATATGCACAGCTGATGCTGTTAAAGAAATGGGCAGCTATGGACCTTCCCTACACCCGTCCTGCACATTCCGAGCTGTTTTCCCAACTGTCTTTCCCTCTTTGTGCCCCTTTCTCACCACTTTCCTATCTCCCCACTTTATTTTCTTTCAAAGAAATGAGGGCGGGGGTTAGCAGGAGTAAGCACTATTAAGCAGTAGTTAGCAGGTTTGCGCGAGTGTGCGCTTAGCTATGCATCGCTAAGCATCACGCAAACCCGCTCACAATTGCTTAAAAGTGCCTTAGTCACTCTGTATGTCAGGGCCCTTGTTCTGCTCAGCAGCAAAATAAAACACCTCTGGCAGTCTTGAACCCCGGACCTTGGACACACTAGACTGCATGAAGTACCACTAAGCCACAGTAGACATACAAGTTGGTGCTGAAATAAATATATCATGCATCAGAATGAGTGAATGTAAAGGAAAAATAGGAATGCTATAACACAAAACTTGTTCTGCAGAACTTTACCAGCAGTTGTTGTGGAATTGCATTACATGACTGTGATAAGAGAACCAGCCTTTCTAGCAGGAAATAATGTTACAGCAGCACTTTACAACCCACACACAGTATCATAGCAGGACAAACAGTGGCATATCTGATTAGGGCAGAGGACATACATCCCAACTGTGACTACTTTTCAGGGATGTCCCTGATTTTGAAACATATGTTAGCTGTGTCCCTCTGAATCCCTCTGAAAAGTACTGATGTTAGACAGAATGGTGGGGTATTACACTTAATGAATAATGACAATAATAAGAGTTAGACACCACTTGTACTTCAGAAAAGGTGTAGTAATCCATATGCACTAGTTCTCTCGTAGTCTCCACTTACTGTCTTTATTATTTTGAAGGTGTACCTCACTTTTACCTACCTTTCCCTGACTCTGTTCAAATATGTACCTGAGTGTTTCAGAGGCCTGGCAGAGACAGAAACACACAGGCATATCAGCTTTTCTGCTGTTACACACTGTGTAAATAGTTTTGGAAGGAGTTCCACAAGCATACCCATATGTAAGAGTACAACACTGAAATACCAAAGGATGTAGCCATGTACTGGTAGCAACTGACTGTAACAATGTCATTGTACCAGTGCTGAAAAGACCTGTGCATTGCACAGACAAAGAATAACAGGGTAACATCTGGCGACCATCTGGATAGGTCCACATTTGGGAGCTATGCAGACAGACTACTTGCCTTGATAAACTAACAGGTACACAGCAACCCTTTAAGTCCAGCAAGATAACATTCACACAATAATACATAATTCTCTCTGTACGTCTGCATCCCTACCCAAATCTACAATATACCTGTGTGTTCAGGGTCTACCAAGGATGTAGGTAGGCATATTCAGTATTGGAATTGTCCAGTTTTCATGAGCAGCCTGTGCTAATGTCAACACTAAAAAAGCACAAACTGTTCAGAAGTGAGTACATTAATATTCACAATATAGCAGTTCACAAACAGTTCATGTGCCAAAAGAATACATCTCAATAACTACTTTTGTATGGCAGTTAATTGTATAAGTAGAAAAGAAACTACATACTCCCATGTATCTTGTGTTAGCATTTGCAGGGGTGAGTACAATTTAAAACTGACAAGTGTGTACTGGAAGTGGCAACATTCAGGTCTGAGTACAACATTTAAATCACTGGCTACACCCCTAGCTTCAGATATAAGAACTATATCAGCCTTCTGACTTAAACAACTGCGTCCACAGCAAACAAGTATGAGCCCCACTTTGGAAAGCTGAAAGGGCTACGCCTACCTGACATAGCAATTTATAGCATTGGGATGCTATGACAGTGAGTACTGCAATTACCACACAGCAGGCTGCATGCAATTACCAAATGGAGGCCACCAATTGGTGAAGAAGCCATCACATGCATATGTGCAGATACCTATAAAAGCAGGCTGTACCTGCTGCCCACATACGCAATCACTCCATTGCAGACACCGAGAGAGAGAGAGACAGACATTAACAGCAAAAGCAAACTCAAAAGCAAAAGGAACATGGAAATTAATAATAGCAACACATACAAAAGAAAGGTATGTAACAGATATGTATTTACTGGCATGTAGTAGATGTTTTTGAAGAGTACTCTACATACTTTGAAACATCCATATGTGGCAGCAGTACGTAGCTATGCACAGATGTCCAGCATAACTACTGCCATGGACAAATCAGTGTGTAGCTGTGTGCAGGGGGACATAACTGTGACATATGTAGCTCAGCATTAAATGTCAAACATCTGATACATGTTATCTGTGTTCTGTACAGTCGTGTGGACAATGGCTGTTTGGGGGAGTAGCAGAAACAGCTATATAAACATGGATGTGACAGAGTAACACATGCATGATAGTCATATTAATATGTAGCTTGGCATTGGCAACTGCTGTACCAGGCTAGTATGCTAATCTAGCATTTGTAGCTAAATACACACCCTCTAATATTACTGTATGCTCACATGTGACACCTGTTCATGTTGCAGCAAAGCCCAACAGGTCAGCCGTGAGGTCCAGGGACTTACAACAGTGTGGACCTTGTGTGTGTATGACACACACATATGGAGAGATATATATGTGTCAGATATATTAACATCTGTACATGTGCATAGAGCAAGGGACATACTGCAACTGTATGTGAAGGGTGGACATATATATGTTGGTGAAGGTTGTTATGTGCATATTTGTATGTAGGTTGTAGTGTGTGGCAAACAAGTCAGCATATAGTGCTGGTATATGACATGCGGTGGTTAAACACTGTGGGTGTGATTTATTAAGTTTGCAATGCTGCAGCCAATGAGGCCTGCTAAAGCTACATGGGCTGAGAACACCTTCAATGCATTTCTCACAAGACTGTGCAATATCATTACATTACTGTATTCCTCACATCCTTTGCATAATTGATATTCCCACCATGAAAGGTGGACTGTATATGTGCCGATATGTACACCAATGGATGTGTATATGTATGTATGTATATATATATATATATATATATATATATATATATATATACATATATATATATATATATATATATACATATATATATATATATATATATATATATACATATATATAGAGAGAGAGAGTGTGACATGCATTGTCATCCCTTTTGGTAAAAACTTGGTACCCATGAACTACCACATAGGTGGTAGTCTACTTAACACCGAAAGTGTGATAAGAGACCTTGGGACACAGGTGGACAGTAGTCTCCCGTTTGATGATCACAGTGCCGCACTAGTCAAGAAACCCTTCTATGTGGCACACCTCATCACAAACGGCTTCTCATCCAGGGAAAAAGAGGTCACTGTTTCCCTCTACTCATCACTCATAAGACCCAGTATAGAGTACAACGCCCCTTTTGGTATGTACCTCACAAGACATCTACAACAACTGGAAAGGCCACAGACATACCTCACAAAGAGGATTACCAGCCTCAAACAGATGCCCTATGCAGACCGTCTCACAAAATGCCAGCTTTACTCTGTCACATATCGCCTACCCAGAGGTGATCTCTGCCTAACATACAAAGCTATGTCAAACCCAGAGCTGTTGGACATGCTCCACGTAAAGAAATCCCAATCCCTCTGAGATACACGCTCTAGGGACCTAAACCTTGTCACCACAATAAACAGAACATGCTGGAGGGATAGATTCCTATCTCAGAGACTTCCCATACTCTGGAACAAACTACCTATCTATAGCAAACAAAGCTCCTCAGTAGCACTCTTCATGAATAATCTTGATGATTGGATGGGAGATAGGTAATACACCCCAGGGATCACCTCTGTGGCTTTGCTTGACAGGGGCACAGGAAATTAATTTCCTTGGGTGGCAAAGGCCAGGGTACCATTTGGCTAGGCTTATATAGGCCCTAGGGCCAATACCCTAATACCTACCTATGAACCTATACACACCCACATGTACTTGTTGCAATACATGCTATGTGAGGTTGACTGAGTGTGATGGTAAATGTGATGGTGAATGTGTCAAAGTTGTGTATATGTGGGATAGCCTAGTGGGAAAATTTTTCTGACATGGTATTGTGTGTCCTAGCTTTGATCCCAGCAAAAGATGTGTATGCTATTGCTAGGCATTAAAAGCCGCATGGCATACAGTCTGACGTAGTCCCTTGGTGTTGACTGGGGTGTGTCATTGGAGGCTAAAGCAGTACATGTATGCCTATTGATTGGTACTGCTGGTGAATCCAACTCCTGTATAAACAGTAGTACTACCTGAAGCTGTAGGCCTAAACAGCACAGTATGGTGTATGGCCACATTGCTTGGAACCACTGTTTTGTGTGTTCCCTGTAGTCCTCACAGATTACATACCTCAGGCTTAAGGTTTTGTAAGTACTGACACACAGTACTGTTTGGTACACATGTAAAGCTCATCTGGGTTGCCATACCTTTGTGTCTTGTACGTATGTCTGATGTGTGTGTGGATATGCCTGTAACATGCCCTCTGTCATATGTGTGTTACAGGATATAAGTGCGTATCTAGCAACATGTATAGTCTAGTACAGCAGTATGCCACCCATATTCATGAATGTGCACATATATTAGGCAGGGGTTTGCCATCAACAAGTAGTGTGGTATAATGGTAATACTGTAACTGGACTATACAATCATTGCGATGGAAGACATATTACGTTATGCATTAGCTTGATCTATACCTTCTGTGGCTAGGTGGTGCATTGTGTCGCATACAGTGTACCATGTACTGTTGTATAGTCTTACATAGTGATTTCACTTTGTTGCTGTGCAGAACATGGTGTAATATACAGAGTGTGCCAGGCACTGTCAGGCAGTTGGGGGGTGTGTACTGATATGTGGTATTGAAAGTGTGCATCCTCTGACAGCTAATAGGTTGCTATATATGGCAGTTCAGTGATATCTGTACTGTATAATGTTGTGTGCCATATGACTTGCTCAGACATATTGTTTCATTGTCTTCCAGGGATCATGGCCCACTGTCGCAACCCAAGCTATAGTAGTGCTGAGGACGACATCATTACAAGCAGTCTGATCCAGCACTACAGAGTGCTATTCTCAAGAACCAGCCAGGACCAGCATGAGTGGACTGCACTGTGGCAAGATGTTGTCCGTAGGGTAAATGACATAGGCATGCATAAGCGGACATATGAGCAGGTATGCCATCACTGCAGTGATTTACTTAGACATGTCCGGCAGCGTGCGTCTGATGTCCAGAGTGGAGGAGCTGCTCCTGAGCCTGGTGGCTCCTGGCCAACACCAACAGCAGCAGACATGTATCATCATGGAGGTTGGAGCCACCCAGCAAATTCACACGGAACGTGCATGTAACATGGCATATCTGTAGACTACTGTTACCTCTATTGGCAGATCATGCATATGTGAGATGTGTACTGTGTAGTTAGAAGATGTGGAGCCTGGTGTTGTGCAGTACTGATTATTTGGAACATAATCTGTAGGCCTGTGAATGTAAACAGTTGTACTATTGTAAGACTGCAAACCCACAGTAGCAATGCCACAGTTGTTGCCACTAACAAACTGTCTCATATCCTTGTAGGTTCCTCTGGTGTGACAGCAAGTCAGCAGACCCATGCTGGTGAGTGTGTTCTACATTTATTGTTGCAAATAAAATGTGCACGTCATAGGTAAGGTGTAGGCCATGTACACATGTAACACACCTACGCATAATGCATGCTGTGCATGTTTGCTGTGAGACTATGCACATTTCAGTAATGTGATTAGTTGCCTCAAACACATGCAATACACAGAGCATCCCAAACAAATGCAGCTACACTGTAGTGGCCATTGGATAGGTAGATTCGATACACATGCACACAACATACACAACTATGTCGTACACAGAACATGTTAATATGCTACACATGACGTATTCACACACCGTCTGTAAAGTCACACTCCATATCCCAAATGTCATCCACATAACACACATAATATGCCTGAGGGGTAGAGGCCTATCATGGGGCAGTGAGACACTCTTCCACACACAACACATTCATGTTTGGCAATGCTCCTTATTGGGCACCTTACAAACCCATGTAACAACTGGCCGTGAAATGGTGCAGTTCAGGTACAGCATGATAGGTGCTGGTCTGGCACACATTAGTAGTCTTGAGTGACCACATGATGCTGTATGATGATGGCTTATGGTACTAAACCCCTATCCAGTTATAGTAACCAAAGTACTACACATAGCTTTCATTGCTATACACCTCAATGTTGTGTGTGTGCAAACATATGCACCTATACACAATATGCATAGCAATCACCATTTGCGCAAAGTGACACATATATGTCTTGTAATGCTATTGAGTGTCTAGGTCACATGACACACATTGGGTATGTGTGATGTTAAATGATGTAGTTGTGTTGTAGCATGCCATGTCATGGCTGGCACTGGCATGTCCACAATATGTTCTACACTCAGCATAACTACTGTACATTGGCTATGTGGACCAATGGTATTCCAGCAGGTATACATGCACCACTGATCCTGTGTGTATACACAGCATGCATGGGCTAAACCTATGCCCACAATTATCTGCTAAAGACACAGATGCTCTAATCAGAAATGGATATCTATGTGACACACAGATACACATCCAGCCATGGTATGTATACCTGTGAGTGATGGTGGACAGGACAGTAAAGAGCTTTTACTACTTGCACAGCAATGTTGTGTCCATGTATACATTGCGTTCCAGGGTGAGGCCAATCACCGACCAACAACACACATGCATCAAAGCCATGTATACTGTTAGTAGCAATGACTGTGTACACTCGCACTGCATGCTGTTGAGCAACACACATCCTGCATGCTGACATGTGTGATATGACTGTTTGGCTTGTGATACTGTACCCCACCATCAACTGCTACTGAGTATGTTCTGGATTGCTGGTGGTGGTGGGTGTGTGTGTGTGTGTGTGTGTGTGTGTGTGTGTGTGTGTGTGTGTGTGTGTCTGCTTTAGTGAGGAGTGCATTTGTGTGCATGTGTGCATATGTTCATGTGAGTGTGCATGTGTGCATATGTTCATGTGTTCATGTGTTCTGACATCATGTACAGGTCGTAAAGTGTGTTTCCTGTCTTCCTTTCACATGTGCTGAGGTTGGGCTGGTTCACTTCAGCAGGGAACCTGATGTCACAGACACAAATAGTGATAATGAGGATAGGTGTGTTGAGGCACAGGCATGTTTGCCAGGGTCTGTTGTTGGGCCACCAATCGACAGTACACAAGTGTCCACCCCATCCATGCACACAGTCATACTGCCAATACATCCATCATCACCAATGCCCTTAGCTGAGGGACAGTGTACAGTCGGCAATGGCCAGGACAGTGTGGTATCTATGGCACATGCATCCGGACACAGCAGCCATAGCCAGATGTCTGGAACGGTACCACATAGGCAGATGTCCAGGGTTTCTCGTCGGAGCACTGCTGGTCATCATGCCCCTGGCAGACGTGCCACAGGTCCTACTACCTCACGCATGTTCCAGGCCATCATGGAGGCACAGGCATGTATGGAACGGTACACCAGACAGGGACTGAGGGCACAGAGGGCACATAACACCAATGTAATTGACAGTATCCATGACCTAGCAGGTGCCATCCATAATTACACTGAGGTCACTAACAGACTTTGGGGTGAGACATTAGATGTCCTCCGCAATGTCATGTCCATGTGTCAGGACAGTGCGGGACGGTTGAGACGTCGACGTGGACAAATGCCAGCAACATCAGTAGCTGGCAGTCGCCGTGGACGTCCATCAAGTCACAGCCACTCCCGTAGTGCCAGTACCAGCCCCAGCAATGTTGGGGGTGGGCTGTCCATAGACCGTCCTAGAAGACGACATGCACGTGGCACTGGCCATTCCCAGCAGGGACCTGGATCCAGTGTACATATGTCTACCTCTGAGGATAGTACCCAGTCTGGCTTAGTACCTGATACTATCTGTAGCACCCCTGCCAGGCACAGGTACCGTATCCATGGCCAGAGACAGTGATCTGTAAAGCCTGGCAAGTACAGTCTGTGACTGTCCCACAAATTCCCGTATATGGCAGTCACATGGTGGAACTGTGTGAATGCAGACACACACACATAAACCAGACACCTGGGGCTAACACATACCCGCACACATTACATCCACATTGGCCCATACCAGTACTCTTGGCCCTCACACACACACACACACACACACACACACACACACACGCACACACACATACATGTCCATTGTATGGCTCAATGTAGGCCTCTGGCAAACCAACAACACACCCTATGCATATGATGAAACCTGTGCCACCTCCTGTCATCTGTAACACTGATGCAGGAACAGGCTAACATGGTGCTGATGCACAGGGTGACTTTTTTAGCAGTATAGCAATGTTAGCATGTTGTCAGCAGTAAAGTGTAATGATATCCTTGAAGGTGCACCCAAGTAGGCATGATGCATTAAAGCTATGATTGTCAATGTAGTATTGTTTACACCAGTATTAATTCCAATAGTGTATTGTCCGTCCACGTGCCACTTGGCTGATGTGTGTAGTATTGGCAGCATGGGTTAGAGAGTGGACAGTACGTGTGGGATTGGCAGCATGTGTTAGAGAGTGGACAGTACGTGTGGGATGCGTGCAGCGCAGATTTACAGGTGTACATTTGTGAACATGGTGGAGGTGCACTGTCTGCATGTACGTGCATATTGAACACATGGGCAGGGTGACATGCCCTGTATTACACAGTGTTAACACTCCATAGTTTCTATTGGTGGCCAGTATGCATTGTACTACACACATTTTGGAACTTGAGTACACATGTGTATGACATGGTTTGACACTGTGCTGTGGGTGATACTGTTACTATCTGTCATTGGTTTGCATTCTGGTAGTATACATAACCTCAACAGCCAGACCATAAACAATTGTTAGATGATGTCTTGACAACTGACACACAGATGTAGGACACACAGTAACATTTGGATCCTTATACTATGCCAGTAACCAGTGGTATTCACCTGCACCCATTCCTGGGACCACTCCTGTTTGGCATATAGCTCTCTTAGGTATAAGCAAACACAGTAGGGATATGTCAGTCCATGTCTGGAAATGCATACTGTGGGCTATAATGCATTCTCCAGATGACACACACATCCTCCACAAGGGTATCATACAGACAGATACCTGTTGTCAAACCCATGCTGTAAAGCTATAAGCCAACTAAAGCATAGTCATCAACTTTTACAAAACATAGTATCCCCACAGTACCACATAGGTAGTAGCCCCCAACATGTTGAACAGGTACCGATGTGTACATACAGCCAAGTGTTACGTCATCTCTCCTTTGGTAATCACATTTCCAAAGGTATTTTGAAATCCCTCGGTGGATCGCATGAGCAATAAGGGGTCTGCATGCATATCCACAAAGGTTACTGTACACCTATAATGAATAGCCATCATTGACAGACTTTGCTGCATTTGAACAGGTCTGAAATATACCTCAGGCATAAACCCTCACTCACATTATTCAATAGAAACCGTAATGAGTGTGTGTGACACGGATGACCTAGGCCAGGGATCACTGCAGTGGTTGGGCTTGTCACAAGCATACAGATGTGACCTAAGGTCTGGAAAGCAGCAGCACACTCTGGCAAAGATAATAGATGTGTTCATGGAGAAAGCAGGGTTCTCACCTATAAAATAATTGAGCTCACATAGGTTCATAGGTTCATAGGTTCATAGGTTCATACTAGGCTATCTGCCCGAGGGCATTTATAAGCCTAGCCCATAGTTTTGTGGCTTATGCCACCCCTTTTGTATGGGGAACTATACCCATTATTTTGCTGTGCCTCTGTCTAGCAGTGACACTGAGGTAATCCCTGGAGTATATCTGCGATCTCCCATCCATTGGTCAAGATTTCTCTTGAACAAGGCCAGCGAGGTGCTCTGCCTCACATATACCGGGATTTTGTTCCACAGCATAGGGAGTCTTTGGGTGATGAATCTATCCCTCCAGCATGTCCTATTAATAGCCGTGTCGAGGTTTAAGTCTCCTGCCCTTGTGGCTCTGATGGATCTAGATTTTTTGAGGTGAAGCATATTCATCAAATCTGGGTTAGACATGGCCTTGTATGTCAGGCAAAGGTCACCTCTGAGCAGCGGTGGCGACTGAATAGAGCTGGAGTTCTTTCAGTCGGGCAGCATAGGACAGATTTTGAGACCCTTTATCCTTTTGGTGAGGAACTTTTGTGGCCTCTCCAGCTGCTGCAAGTGTCGGGTCAGATACATTCAATGGGGCATTGTACTCAATCATTGGTCTGATGAGTGATGAGTATAGGAGACTATGACCTCCCTTGATCTAGATGTGATTCCCTTCATGATAAGGTGGGCAATGTAGAAGGTCTTCCTAACTACTTTAGCTACATGGGTGTCGAATGACAGGCTACTGTCAACCTGGGTCCCCAGGTCCCTGATAACTTCTTCTGTGCTCAGAGGATTACCACCTATATGGTAGCTAGGGGTAACCTTGTTTTTCCGAAGGGTATGACTATGCATTTTTTGGCATTTAACTTTAGGCCATGGCTCTGGCACCAGTCATCCGCTTCTGTGAGACCCTTCTGAAGGATATCTGTGTCAGATGTGTTTTCGACTACGGCACCCAGTTTGCAGTCATCTGCAAACTTTGTCAGCCATAACCCTCCTGTGTTTGCTTGTACTTCGGAAAAGTAGATGCCAAACAAGAGTGGGCCCAGGACTGAGCCCTGTGGGACATCACTTGTGACAGGCTTTGAGTCTGACATGGCGCCAGCAACTCTGACCCTGTGGGTTCTGTCACTCAGCCAGTTTGCAACCCATCTTGTGATGTATGGGTTAACATTTAAGCTGATGAGTTTTTCAATGATACCCGAGTGGGGTATTGTGTCAAGGCCTTCGCCAGATCGAGGTAGGCTGTATGGACTGCCTTTACCTCATCAATGGCTTTGGTGACTGTTTCAAAAAGTCAACCAAGTTTAAAGGCATGATCTGCCTTTGACAAAGCCAAACTGGGTTGGATCCAAAGTCTGCAAATTCCTATGTCTTTATTTATGAGGTCCATTATGATCCTCTCCATAGCTTTGCAGATAAGGCTTGTCAAGCTAATGGGCGGTAATTTCCAGGGTCTGTGGAGGCACCGCCTTTGTGAAGTGGGACCACAGTCGCAGTGCGCCACTCCTGGGTACGTATCCAGAGGTGAGACTATGATTAAACAGCTGTCCTAGCTGTGGGTTTAATTCCTCGTTGAGTTCGTGGAGCACATAGCCTGGGACACCATCAGGTCCCATGGATGCTGTGTTTTTGCTTTGGAGAGAGCAGTTCTCACGTGGGCGTTTGAGATGTTTGGGAGCTGCAACCATTTGGTATAGATATCTCTCCTTTTGGGAGAAGTTTGCACTGAACCTGTCAGCCAGTATGTTGGCAATGTCTGTAGGATCAGTAATCTTCACATCATTTTGAACTAGTTCTGAGCATATCTGGGAGTTTCCTCCCAGGTTTCTAACATAGCTAAAGAAGGCCTTATGATTGTCTTTTGAGTCTTTAGCTATTTTTCTCTCAAAATTTGCTTTGGATGATTTTATGAGAGCTCTTAGCTTTTTACTTATAGTGATCAAAGGTGTCTTACCTTTTAAGGATTTTGCTCTATCTTGTAGTAGCTTCCTCCTTTTGTTGTAGAGTTTGTTTATGGCTGGGGTCCACCAGACTGGACTTGCCCTTGGTACAAAGAGTCTTTGTTTTGCTTGGGATTGCCTTATCCATGCAGTCCTGCAGGTGCTGGTAGAAGGCATTTGTAAGTGATTCAGCGGCTTGAGTACTGTTTTCCGCCAGCTCGGGGCCTTAAAGGAGACCACACTAGTCTTTAGAAGTGTGAAGTCGGCTTCGAAGTTTTTACTGTGGTCTTTTTTATTTCAGGTGGGGTGGGATGAGGACCTCCAGCAAGATTAGTTTGTGATCTGATCTCACCAGTGAGGGGTATACTTCCGGTGTTGAACATTGTGCTCCCATGTTCGTGATGATGAGATCAAGTATGTTTTCTCCTCTTGTGGGGATGGTGACTAGTTGTTCCATAGCATTTGAGTTTATGAATTCCAGGAACTTTTGGGCTAGGGTGTTTGGGCTTGAGTAGTGTTCCCAGTCTATATTAGGGTAATTGAAGTCACCTAGTATGATGGTGTTTGGAGATACATTTATCCCCTCCAGTGTTTTCAGGAAAGCCATGTGAGGTTCCTGAGTTTGTGAGGGTGGCCTGTAACATGCTACAATTTGCAGAGCAGTCATACGTACATATATGTATTTGCCACACAGCTACCTGACATGTGCAATGCACATACTGTTGTCATTGTGATATGTCATACAGTAGTAAAAGCAAAACCCACAACACATTGACCAACAGTGTCACACACACACACCAAGTGCAGGATTCAAACCCCTACCTAACTACTTTATGATACTAGAGCAGTACACATTAACACAACGTACTACACACATTGCTGGGAGTTCTCCTTTCCACAGGTATATTTGTAGGATGGTGACATCATCAGACTTGACAAAGATGAGTATACCACTTTTAAGGTGTTTCAGTAGTCTTCAAAAAGGTTGCTCCTCTCCAAGGAGACAAACACACACACTCGCATACAGTTGGCAAGTGCAGGATTCAAACCCCTACCTAACTACTTTTTGATACTAGAGGAGTACGCATTAACACAACACACTATACACATTACCAGGAGTTCTCTTTTCCACAGGTATATTTGTAGGATGGTGACATCATCAGACTTGACAAAGATAAGTATACCACTTTTAAGGTGTTTTAGTAGTCTCCAAAAAGGTTGCTCCTCTCCAAAGAGAAAAACACACACACACACACACACACACACACACACTCTCATACAGTTGTCAAGTGCAGGATTCAAACCCCTACCTAACTACTTTATGATACTACGGCAGTATGCATCTACACAACACGCTATACACATTACTGGGAGTTCTCCTTTCCACAGGTATATTTGTAGGATGGTGACATTTTATTTATTTATTTTACATTTGTTGACCGGGCTAGTCTAACTGGATACATATCCTTTTTCAGTAGACGCCCGGGGAGAAAAGCTCCCAAATTTAGGAAAATGATAACACTACAATTAGATAGAAGAAGACATTAATAAGACAACAAATAGACAAAGTGGATTACATTAGGTGACATTAGGTGGGCTACATAGAAGGAATTTCTAAACACTTTGGCAATGTGATCATCAAAGGAGAGTTTACTATCTACCTGGGTCCCCAGGGCCATAATTACATTCTCCATACATACTGGATTACCACCTATGTGGTAATTTGTGTGCACTTTGTTTTATCCAAAGGGGATGACTATGCATTCTTTGACATTCTGCTTGAGGGCATTGTTTTGACACCAGGTATCTGTCTCTGTAAGACCCTTCTGGAGGATGTCTGTGTCAGCCGTAGAGTCTATTATGGACCACAGTTAGCAGTCATCTGCAAACTTGTTCAGCCATACTCCCGTGCTTGCCTGTACCTCTGAGCAGTATCTACTGAACAGGTGGGGTCCCAGGACCAAGACCTGTGGGATGCCATTTTGACTGGTTTAGAGTCGGACATGGCACCCGCAACTCTGAACATGTGTGTTTGATCTGTGAGCCAGTTGGCCACCCATCATGTGACATAGCTGTTAATGTTCAAGCTGGTAAATTGTCCATGATGCCAGAGTGGGGAATGGTGTCGAAAGGCCTTAGTGAGGTCCAGGTGAGCTGTGTGGACTACTTTCACCTCCATCTATGTCCTTGGTAACTGTTTCAAAGAAGTCAACTAGGTTTAGGAGGCAGGATCTGCCTTTAACAAAGCCAAGTTGGGTAGAGTTCAGTGTCTGGAGGCTCCCAATGTCTCTGTTTATGGGTTCCATGATAATTTGCTCCATAGCTTTGCAGACCAGGCTGAGTAGGCCTATAGGGCAATAGTTTCCAGGTTCTGTTGTGGCACCCCCTTTGTGGAGCTGGATGACTGTTGCTGTATGCCATTCTTTGGGTACATAGCCTGTGGTAAGGTTGAGTCTGGACAGTGAATGTAGGTGAGGGTGCAGTTCCTTTTGGGGCTGGTGTAAGATGCAGCCTGGGACACCATCCAGCCCCATTGATGCTGTGTTCTTAGCTTTGGAGAGGGCTGTTTTTACCTGCATGTCCATGAAGTCTGGGGCTCTGTATTCTTCTGGAATGGACACAGGCCCTTTTGGGGGTGATGGGGGGGGGGAGTTTTCACTGAATTTGTCTGCCAGGATGTGGGCAATGTCAGTTGGTTCAGTGAATTTTTTGCCATTTTGCAGTAGCTGACAGCATATATGAGAGTTGCCACCAAAATGTCTGGTATAGCTAACGAAGGCTTTGTGGTTGTTATTCTTACATTCCTTGGCAATTTGTCTTTAGAAACTGGCCTTGGATTATTTTCTGAGCGATCATTGTTTCTTCCTAATAATGATCAGTGATGCCTTTCCTTTTGTGAAGTTTGCTCTATCATGTGCTCATTTCCTCCTTCTGTTGCATAGCTTATTTATAGGGGAAGACCACCAGATTGGTTTCTTATTTTTGGAGGAGTGCATCTTGGTTTTATTTGGGATGTCTTGATCCATGCATCCCTGTAGATGCTCATAGAATGCACTTGTAAATGATTCGGCAGATTGTATAGCATTATCCTATAGCAAGGGAGCTTTGGAACTTTCCACTTTGGTCTTGGGAAGTGTGCAGTTTGCTTTTGAAAATGTCTGCACAGTGGTTTCCTTGACTGGGGGGGCGGCGGTGGGATGTGGATGTCCAGTGTGATTACTTTATGATCTGATATTACCAGTGAGTGGTTTATCTCTGTTGTGGAACAATGGCACCACATGTTGGTGATGATCAGGTCCAGTATGTTGTCACCTCTAGTGGGCATGTTGACCAGCTGTTCCAGGGTGTTTGAATTTTTAAACTCTAGGAAACATTGGGCAAAGGACATTGTACACGAGTAATTCTCCCACTCAATGTTTGGGTAGTTGCAATCTCATCATATAATGGTGTTTGGTAGGACCTTTATATTTTCCACTGTTCTCAGAAATACTGAGTGAGGTTCCTGAGACAAGGTAGGTGATCTGTAGCAGGCTACAATCTGATAAGCAGCTTTGCCCAATGTTAGTTGCACTTGCATGGTCTCCAAGGCCTCATGCTGTGCCACTAACCTGAAGGAGTGGGTATCCATAACGTAAATGGACACACCCCTTCATTTTGTATTTCACTCTGGGTTTTGGGGCCGAAGATCAGAGGGATTGTGAGTGTTTTACGTGGAGCATGTCTAACAGCTCTATGTTTGACATAGCTTTGTATGTTAGGCAGAGATCACCTCTGAGTAGGCGATATAGACAGAGTACAGCTGGAGCATTTTGAGACGGTCTGTGTATGGCATGTATTTCAGGCCACTAATGCTCTTTGTGATGTATTTCTGCAGGCTTTCCAGTTGTTGTAGATGTCTTGTGAGGACATAGCAAAAGGGGCGTTGTACTCTATTATGGATCTAGTGAGTGATGAGTAAGTGACGAGTAGAGGGGAACAATGTCCTCTTCTATTCTGCATGAGACACCTTTTGTGATGAGATGGGCCACGTAGAAGGATTTCCTGACTACTGTGGGGGTGTGATTATCACAGGTGTGTCCACTGTCCACCTGTGACCCAAGGTCTCTTATCACACTTTCAGTGTTAAGTATACTACCGCCTATGTTGTAGTTCATGGCTACAGAGTTTTTACCAAAGGGGATGACAATGCACTTTTTGGCACTGAGCTTGAGGCCATGGCTTTGACACCAGGCATCTGTCTCAGTGAGGCCCTTTTGTAGGATGTCCACATCTTTAGTATTTACAGTTATGGCTCCTAGTTTGCAGTCATCTGGAAACTTCAATAGCCACAGACCTTCCATGTTAAAGTTTACTTCAGGGAAGGAGATACAAAACAGGACAGGACCCAGGACTGGGCCCTGTGGTACTGCACTCGTCACTGGTCCAAAGTCATACTTGGAGTCTGCTACTTTCACAGTGTGTGTTCAGTCAGTGAGCCAGTTGGCAACCCATCTTGTGACATAGCAATTTATACCTAGTTTAGTGGGTTTATCTAAAATTCCTGAGTGGGGTTGGTGTTGAAAGCCGTGGCAAGATCTACATAGGTTGTGCGAACCACCTTACCCTTGTCTACAGTTCTGGTGACTGCTTCAATGACGTCTATCAGGTTTAGGAGACATGATCTGCATTTTACAAACCCAACATGGTTGTGGTCCAGAGTTTGGAGATTACCAATGTCTTTTTTTATAAATTGTATGATGATACATTCCATGGCCTTGCAGAGCAGGCTCATCAGGTTAATGGGGCACTAGTTCCTGGGGTCCGTGGTGTCTCCACCCTTGTGTAGTGGGATAACCGTCTCTGTGTGCCATTCAGCATGCACAAAGCCTGAGGTGAGGCTATGACTGAACATGGTACGTCAGTGTGGTGCCTGTTCGTTCTGTAGTCTGTGTAGAACACAGCCTGGGAAGTTATCTGGTCCCATGGATGCTGTGTTCCTGGCTTTGGAGAGTGTTTTTTACCTGTGCAGCCATGATGACAGCAACTTTGCAGTCTTCCGTTATAGAGATGTGCACTTTCATGGGTGAGAGGGGGGTAAAGTTAGCACTGATCCTATCTGCCAGGATGTTGGCAATATCAGTTGGGTCTGTATATTTAGTCCCATTGAGCTGTAACTCAGAGCAGATCTGAGTGTTGCCATTGAGATTCTTGACATAGCTATAGAATGCTTTGTGGTTGTCTTTAGAATCTGTGTCGATTTTGTTTTCATAACTAGCTTTGCAGGATTTTATCAGGGATCACAGCTTCTTACTGATGTTGACCATGGAGCTCCTCCACTCATGGGATTTTACTCTCCTTTGCAACAGTTTCTTCCTTCTGTTGTGCAGTTTGTTTATGGTAGGGGAACACCAGATTGGCTTCCTTTTCTTGGAGGATAGCATCTTGGTTCTGTTTGGGTTAGCATGATGCATGCAGTCATGTAAGTGCTTATAAAGTGCAATTGGGAAGGATTCAGTAGTCATAACTGTATTGTCCATTTGCATGGGTGTCCTGCAGTTCAGCACTTCTGTCTTAAGAAGCATGAAGTTGGCTTTGGAGACATTTTTAACATGGTTTCCTTAATGGGGGTGTGGGTCAAGAATGTGGATATGTAGGGTAATTAGCTTATGGTCAGATGGGACCAATGAGGTGCTGACTTCAGGTGTGGAACACCAGTCACACAGGACAAACCAAACCCCGTAACCAACACAAATAACCACAAAGTGAGCTAAATGCTACTCATTGCCAGAAGTCTTAGCCTCCAGATGCACACACTTGAGGCACTTCTCATTATGGAGAATATTGATATCTGTGCAGTAACAGAAACCTATTTCAAGGCTCCAGACAGCACACCAGCATTACCAGGATACTACTAATTCCATACCTTCCAGCATCAGAACCTGGATCATAGCACATAGGGTGGGGATGTATCCATTTTCATCAAGGATACTTACACCTCTCCCTACATGCTCTCTACAGGATATGTACCCATAGAATGTTGCACAGCAACGTTCTTCACACTCCACAGGGGTGGGGCCACAAAAAACCCTTGGCATTCATATACTATGAGCCTGACGAGTGCGTTCTGCAAGGCAATGGAGCCAATCATAATGGAAGTCAACAATACAGAGATTGTTAACCTTCACACAGTTGAGCACACCCAGTTTGGCTTCCTGAAATGCAGAGCACGCCTCCTGAACTGGGAGGATTTCTTTGACAGTTACCCAGGCTACAGATGATTGAAATGAGCTCAACACAGCCTACCTATACCTCGCTAAGGCCTTTGACACCATTCCCCAGTCAGGTATCATAGATGAACTCACCAACCTGGCCATGTATCCATACATCACAAGATGGATTGCAAACTGGCTCACAGACAGATCCCACACATTAAGAGTTGCTGGCTACATGTCAGACTCTACACTGGTAATGACTGGTGTCCCCCAGGGGGTCAGTCCTGGGGTCCCTCCTGTTTGGTATATACTTCTCAAATGTACATGCCAACACAGGAGGGTTGTGGTTGACTAAGTTTGCTGGGAACTGTAAAGTGTTTGCCATAATAGATTCCCCGGAAGACAGACATATTCTCCAGAAGGGACTCTATGAGACAGATGTGTGGTGTCAGAATCATGGCCTCAAGCTCACTGTGGAGGAATGCATAGTGATCCTCTTTGTTGAAAACAAAATACCCACAAACTACCACATAGGTGTTAACCCCTTAAAAATGACAAGGTGATAAGGAATCTGGGGACACAAGTAGCTAGTCATCTTTCCTTTGACAACCATGTTGCCAAAGTGATTGGGACAGCCTATGTGGCCCACCTAATCAACAAAGGGTTTGCATCAGGATCCAAAGAGGTAGTGTTGGCACTCTACTCTTACATCATCAGACCCATCATTTAAGTACAGTGCACCATTTTGGATGCACTCGACTTAGCATATCCAGCAGCTGTAGAGACCACATAGGTACCTCACCAATAGGATTACTGGCCTCAAACAGTTGTGTTATGCAACACAACTGGTAAAACTAAATCTTCTCTTCATTGCATACCGCCTAATCAGAGGCGCACTCTGCCTAACATACAGAGCCATGTCAACACATAACTGTTGAACATGCTCCATCTACAGATAACAACATTGAGTCGCCCTACACATTCCAGAGATATGAACCTCATCAGAACAATGAATACAACATGCTGGTGGGATAGAGTACCATCCCGGACACTTGCCTTACTGTGGAACAGAGTCTCAATGTACATGAGACAGAACCCCTCACTGACACTCTTCAATTGGAACCTTCATGAGCGGATGGGAAACAGACAATTCATACCAGGCATCACATCAGCAGCCCCACTAGAAAGGGGCTTAGGGTACTAAGTATTAAAACTAGGCCTCTGGAGACTACCCAATGGTGTGGTGAAAGCTGCACAACTTGTGTAGGCTGATATATGCCTTCGTGGAGATAGTCTACTACATACCTATGAACCTATGTGACAGGTACATGTCTACAGATAGTAGATGTGTACTTCATTGTACAGTCATGTTGTACAGTAGGCACATGGACCACATACACTTTGATGCTTACAGATACTGTGGGCGTTATGTACGGTGGGAGAGATGTGCACCTCATGTCTTTCGTGCCATAGGGATGTGTGCTGGGTGGGATAGTCCTGGATGGCTCCCTGTCATGGTCATCCTCTTACACATATCTCTGCCCATCCATCTTTGGCTTATTATACTGTGTTCCCCCTACATATATATATATATATATATATATATATATATATATATGTAACATAGGTAGGTAATAGGCTATTTGCCTGAAGGCATATATTAGTATGGCCTGAGTGTGCAGCTATCACCACCCATGGAGTTAGTTCCCTAGGCCTCTGTGTAGCAGAGCTGATGAAGAGATCCATGGTGTGACAGTTCAGTTTCACATACACTGATCAAGGCTCCTCTGGAAGAGTGTCAGTGAGGGACTCGGCTTAATGTCAGTTGGGAGCCTGTTCCAAAGCAAGGGAAGTCTGTGAGTTAGTAATGTATCCCTCCAACATGTTCTATTTAATGTTGTGATGATGATATCCCTAGAGCATGTGGTACAGTGAGCTTGTGTTTACTTCAGATAGCGCAAGTACATCAGTTCTGCATTGGACATGGACCTGTCTGTTGGACAGAGATCTCCTGAGTAGACAGTATGCAACAGAATACAGATTGAGTTAAATTCAGTCTTGTTGCGTGGGGCAACTGTTTGAGGCCAGTAATCCTCTTGTTGAGGTACTTCAGTGGTCTTTCCAGCTGCTGAAGGTGCCTAGTCAGATTCGTTGCAAGTGTGTTGTGGTATTCTCTGATGGGTCTGATGACTGATGAGTAGAGGGAACTTCCTTTGATCTACATGCAAAGACCCTGGCAGTTTGTGGGATCACATAGCATGATTTTCTGACCACTTTGTGAATGTGTTTCTGGAAGGAGAGATGACTATCCACATGTGTCCACAGATCACTTATTATCACCTCCATATTTAGGGTGTTGGCACCTATGTGGTATTTGTATGACTGTAGCCCAAGGCCATAATTTTGACACCACACATGTCTGACTGAGACCCTTTTTAAGGATGTCTCTGTTGTCCCAAACATCGATTATGACAACTTTTTTGCTGTCATCCACAAACTTTGCTAAACATAGCCCTCGTGTGTTTGACTGTATTTCTGAAAAGTATACACCAGACAGGAGGGGTCCCAGGACTGAGCCATGGGGGACAGCAGTTGTTACCAGCTTGAACAGGAGACCACAATTCTTACCTTGTGGGAACTATCTGTGCCCCATTTGTCAATCCATCAGATGACATACATATTTATGCACAGGCTGTTAATTTTGTGGATCTGACATGTGTCTGGAATGTTGGAAAAGGGCTTTTCAAGGTCTATGTGGGATGTGTGTAGCTCATTTCATTGATGTATGTCCTGGGTGACTGCCTTGAAACAGTCTAGCCGGTTTGGGAACCATGATCTGCCCCTGACCAAACCAAAATTGGTAAGGTTGGGTGTTTGTAGGCTCCAATAGCTCTGTTTATGAGTTCCATCATGATAGACTCCATGGCCTTGCAGATCAGGCTTAATAGGCTTATAAGACAATAGTTCCCATGGTCTGCTGTGCACCAACACTTGTGGAGTGTGCCAAATGTTGCTGTAACGCATTCAACAGTTTCATATCCTGTACAGAGGGTGAGTCTCAATAGACAGGTGCAGGATCGGTTTGTTTTGGAGTTCACATATGACACAGCTAGGGAAACCATGTCATCCCATAGACACCATGTTTTTAGGTTTGGAAGTGCTGTTTAACCATTGTATATGTGATTTCTGGGTTTTCACAATCTCCAGGTATGATAATGGGCCCTTTTGTCAGTGAGAGGGGGTAAATATGTATGAACCTGTCTGACAAGATGTTGGCAATGTCAGTCATGTACATTTATTCATTTACAGTTTGTACTGACTCAGAACATATATGAGTTTACATTGATATTTATGACATAGCGAAAGAAAGCTGCATGGCTCTCTATGGACTCTTTGACAATATTTTGCCAGAACATGGATTGGATAATGTTAGGAGTGCTCATTGTTTATTGATGATACTGATCGGAGATTTATTGATCTTCTTTGAATTTTCACTTTCTTTGAACAACTTAAGTACTTGTAGTACATAGTTTGATTATGACAGGAGTCCAATATATTATATCGGTCTGTTTTCATATAACTGTGTGCGCAAGGCAGGATTGGTGAATAGTGACAAGTTTCTGGGGTAAGAACTGCAACTGCCAGATATGTGTGACCCACTGCTGTACTCAGACATGACCTAAGTGTGTGAGCATGCCCAGTATGATCTTTCAGTATGTTGCTGACTGACATTTGCTTCGTTTATTTAAGTGTGTGAGCACGCCCAGTATGACCTTTCAGTATGTTGCTGACTGAAATTTGCTAAATTTGTTTAAGTGTGTGAGCATGCCCAGTATGGACATATATACTATATCTGTGTGAAAAATCAAGTTGGTTTTTACTTCAGGGCTCACCTTTGTGTTGTACATCAACAGAAAGCATGCTGTGCCTGCAGGGCTTCCATGAGTCAATTTGCATAGACTTATCAACATTTCTACATACAGGGGGGACAGCTATTATTTGTACATTTCTACCCAGGGGGCACACCTGATTGTTATTGTGGGTGTACATAGGATGAGGGGTTCACCTGACAGTTATACACATTTGCTAGGCCTGCACTGCTATGTCAGGTACTCCATTTCAGTCTGTACTGTTGCCTATCGCACTGGCTTGAGGCATACTACTGTACTACACGTCTTAGCTTCCAATTTCACGTATATTAGTTTGTGACTTCATAGCCTACCCAACCCACATCACACTGCCTGGCCTGATGTTATCTGTCTGCATAGGCCTGGGGGGAAGTTCAGAGGGCATGATACAGCATTTGTTTGTGTTTGCGTTACTCTACAATTGTCCTGCTATGTCTGTGCCAGTGAAATGCTGTCATGGCTTAGTGGTTCAGTACTGTGACTATAGTGCACAGTATATTGAGTTTGAGCCCTGTCACTGCTTTTTATTTTCCTGCTGGGCAGACCTGACTGGTTAAGGAACAGTAAAGCAGGTGTGAGCGTGTTTACCCGACTTTGCTCGACTTTGCCTGACTTTGCCCAACATTGCCCAACGTTGCGCTAGTTTGCACGGTGCACAGCTCCACACAATTGTGCTTAAATATGCTAAACAGTGGTAAAATGTGCTTAGCACTACTTTATATTGCTTAAAATAAGGCAATTATGCCTCAGGTGGTGCTGCAGGGCTGCCTATGTTGGATGCACATAGTACATTCCCTATACATGTTTGAAAACAGGTAGTGTCAAGTTAGGCATCCCTTTTATTGTATGTGCGAGTCAGAGAGAGGTGTCATTTCCAGGGTTCCTACTGAGTCAGTGTATGTGCTATGCGTTGCCTCTTTGCCAAGGCTAAGGCATACTGGGCATGCCTCCTTCTGCCTACTGGGGCAGGCTCAGGTTGTTCCTCCTCCGAGTCATGCTGTGCCTGTGCAGGCCTTGGCAATGGTGGGGGGCTGTTTGGCCCTGCCCCATGCTGTTCCTCCTGCAGCTGTTTTCACAGGATCATATTGTGTAGCATGGCACATACCATGACAATTTGGGTACATGTAGTTGGTGAGTACTGCAAGGCTCCACCAGATGTGTCCAGGCACTGGAACCATCACTTGAGCATCCCAAACACATGCTTAATTATGTTTCTTGTTTGTGCGTGTGCCTCATTATGGAGTTCTTGTTCGGGTGTGTGTGCATTTCTGATGGGTGTCATCAGCCATGGCTCCAGTATCCCCCACTAGGTGACCGTCAGGGATGTCCCCATTGGCAAATCTCTGGTACAGCTGCGTCAGATGCCAGATGTGGGAATCATAATAGCTTCCAGGGCAGCCAGAACACACATTCATTATTATTCCCTGGGCATCGCACATGACCTGGCAGTTGATGGAGGGGAAGCCCTTGTGGTTAATGTAGACCCTACCCCGCTCACCGGGTGGTGCTTTGATGTGTATGTGCGTGCAGTCTATTGCACCCACTACCTCAGGGTATTCTGCTATTTGGTGGAAAAGACGCATATTGCTGGCCAATGCCTCACGGGAATTGGGGAAATATACATGCTCACTGACATGTGCTGACATGGCATCCAGGAACTGGTGCAGTACCCTGGATGCTGATGCCTGTGAAACCCCCATCATATCACCAGTTGGTCTCTGGAAGGTACCTGTAGCTAGTATTCGTAGGCCAACACATACCTTGGTATCCATTGGGATGGGTTCCCCTCTGTTGGTTGTGTGTGTGAGGCATGGCCGGCACAGCTCAACAATTTGCTGCAGGAGGTCTCTGTCCACTCTATAGCACTCCACTATCTCCAGCTCATCTAGCCCCTGGTAGGTTACCCTGGGTCTGTACACTCTTCTCCGTCTCCTCATTGTGGGTTGCTCAGCAGCATTCTCAATATCTCCACCCTCAGCATCTTGCACATGTTGTCTTATGATAGCAATAGCAGCCCCTAACATTTTGTCTGACTTAAGCTTTTTACGTTTTCACTCTTTGTATACTGCAGTGTTGCAGAGTTCTTGAGAAAAAACATGAGGGAATGGTTTTGCAGAGTTTAAAGTGCTGGGCTGGGCTGGGCTAGTCTACTGCCTGTGTAATTGGCTGATTCTGATATATTTCACCTGGCAGCTCTGCTAGTTCTCCTTGGTTAACTTCCTATTACTTCTTTTCCTTCCTTTTCCCTGTTTCCACAAGGGGCAGCGCCACGCAAACAAGCGCACACGAGCACGCACACAGGCTTACACAGGCGTAGACGGGTGCACAGACGTGCGGACACGGTGTAAGCACGTTTGCAAGAAATTTCAGATATATCAATGGCATACACCTTTGGTTTCTGGGTTTCAGCTAGGATAACTGTACACACGCCTCTTGCAATCCTGAGCAACTCATGTCAAACACAAGCCACTCTGCTCCAATAAGCTTACAGTCTTTCAGGCATACCCCCTCATGATGTCACTTATCTTCTACTCTACTACTCCCCTACTCCTACACTTACACTCTAGGGACATGGCTCACATACCAGGGAAAATTGGGATTCACTATCCTTATCCTCATTTGCATAGGATTGCCTAGTAATGCTTGGTTACATCTCTCAAACTGAGCTTCCCCCCTTAGCAACCACTATTCAGTAGCCATGTTGTCTTCAGCCTGCAATTCACCTGCATGGCAGAATAATCTTTTTATTAAACATGCCTATTTTTGGCTATTTTTTCATTATTTTCTAGTTTTTAAAGTGCCGCACGTTTGCATTTATTACAAGAAAGAAAATGACACTGCATAAAACAATAGGGTTGCCACCCCTCCAATTTTTTCTGGACTATCCAGAAATCAAATTGCTTTTCCCATAGTCTAGAAAACTCTGTACAAACTGTGTATTCTGTTTCAAAAAAGGAAACAGACTATCGGAGTTTGTAAATCGGCTGATTTACTATGCTTTTTTACAGGACAGCATAGTAAATCAGTTGACAGCTGGCATTAGGAATGGAAAAAGAGGGCGTCCCCCACCCAATGGTATCGCAGTCACGAAATGGGCAAGAATGGGTGGGCGTGGATACTGGTGATGCAAGGGGTGTGGCCTTACTCCAGTTTTAGCCACAACTAAAGGTGGAACCCTATAAAGCAATAATTATTCTCTAAACCATGGAATACCAAAAGCATCCACTACTTACAACCTAGTTGCGAGTCTCTTTCCACACTAACTTTCAAGAATAACAACCTTTAATCCTTCTCCATACTAATTTAACCAATATTTGACTCTCTACCGTGATAAATGCGCTTATCAGCTTACGTTGATTTACCAGACTAGCAACTCAAATCCCATGATACTAACATTGAACACTCCCTCCTCCTATATTATAGAATCTAAATATATGTTATCTGATTACTATACTAGGTGAATACAAAGTGGTATGTAATAAATGTTCTCTTACAAAGCCATTTGTAGCCATGTCTGAAGTCAACTTTATATTTATTTATTTGACATTTGTTTACTTTGTTTGCATATCTTTGTTTTTATTCTGGTAAACAATGTACATTACATATTAGTTAATACTGTTATTGGCAAAGCAATGCAACTTTTCTCCCTGGACCACTGCTGCGCAGCAAACCTCTTTTTGTGAGCTCAGCTGGCCTTTCTCAGTCAATAAATAACTAAACAACCAACCAAATAAATAAATTAAAAAAAGTAAAATAAGTAAGTGGGCAAGATCTTTCTAAACCTTACAATTTCCACTGAAGATCTTTGACATTAATAATATAAATTCTAAGTTCCTCATATAAAAATTATTAAATTTGAATATTTGGGGGGGGGGGCATTGTAATAGTTCTATTACAGAGAAAGGCAGATAAATGTTTTAATTTCTTGATCTGATTTTACATTCATGTCAATAGTCAATTTCAACATTAGCCAAGGTATTTAAGTGCATATTAGTAATTCCAGTGCATAGTTGCACTGCATGTTTGCTGGTTAAGTGGTTTGCTGGTTACTGCACCCCATTTTCATTCTTATGTACTGAGTGTATGTCAGGCTAGTTCAGGACTTGTGTTTGCATCAAGGAAATCTAAAGGTATTACTGCTCAATGCTAGGACTCTAAACAAAGAATTTCACTCCCTAGAAGCTCTCTTCACCTTAGAGAATGCGACATCTGACTTGTGTTTGCATCAAGGAAATCTAAAGGTATTACTGCTCAATGCTAGGACTCTAAACAAAGAATTTCACTCCCTAGAAGCTCTCTTCACCCTCGAGAATGCTGACATCTGTGCAGTCACCGAGACATGGTTTAAAGCCGCAGACAGCACACCAACAGTGCTAGGTTATAATGCTCTCCACACATTTAGGCCAACTACTTCATAGGCAGGGTCTAAAGGTGGAGGTGGCCTTATGTACATCAAAAATAATTATACTTCAAGGCTGGTCAAACGGGACAATACATTTGAGCTGTTCCAAGTTCAAATCATCATAGGCAAAATCCAAATCCACTTCCCTGCAAGCTGTAAGTCCCCCTCTATGACCCAGGAAACCCATGCCATGTATTTAAACTTATTAGAAACACTAGCCATCTAACCCAATACCACATTCATGGGTGACTTTAATTACCCTACTATTAAGTTGGAATCCTATAAGACACCAAATGTACATGCATAGAGATTCTTGGATTTTGTAAAGACAAACTCCCTGGACAACATAGTCAATAAACCAACCAGGGGTGCAACCATACCGGATTTGGTCTTCACTAGTATGGGAGTGTGCTGCACACCCCCTACTGTAATCCCTTCCCTAGTAAGGTCAGACAACAAAATGGTCTCATTTGAAGTAAAAATAAAACCTGGACCCCCAGCTAAACCTGGAATATTCAGGAACTATTCTAAGGCTAACCTCCTGCTATTAAGTGAGAACCTGGCAAAATTTCAAGCCCCCATAAACCCTGAGAACACTACTGCCTATGCAGAACTGTTCACAGAAACCCTGTACAAGCATGTTAATCGCTGCATAGAGGCAGCTGTATCCACCAGGAAGAAGTACAGAACTAACTCAAAAAACAAGCCACCTTGGTGGAATCACAAAATCAATAGGCTGTATAACAGGAGGAAGAAAATCATGGCAAAAATTAGGAGGTGCAGCACCCAGCAGGATAAAAGCACTCTCAAACTAAACAAACAACTCAGAGGACAAATAAAGTCTACCAAAGCCAAATCTGAGGTAAGTCTGGCCTCCTTGACGAAGGTCAACCACAAAGCATTCTTTAGCTATGTCCGCAACCTCAAAGGAAAAACACAATTGTGTGCAGAGCTCATTGTAAATGGAGCCACCTATACTGAGCCAGAAGACGTAGCAAACCTGTCTGATAAATTCAGCTCCAACTTTACCCTTCTCTCCCCCTCAACCTTCCCTCAGGAAATATCATCAAATATAACTCTCCCTACTATCACTAGGAAACAGGTCCTTAATGCTCTCTACAAGACCAAGAATACTGCATCGATGGGCCCAAACAATATCCCAGGATGCCTTCTAAATAGCATGAAACATGACCTATCAGGGCCTCTGGAATTACTATTTAACTGTAGCCTCCAAACAGCCTTCATGCCTCATGAATGGAGAAAGGCAACAGTCATCCCTCTGCACAAAGGTGGGCCGTCCACAGACCCTGGAAACTACAAACGCATAAGTCTCACTAGTCTTGTATGTAAAGCCATGGAAAGAAACCTTCAGACACTAGACCCAACCCAGTTTGGTTTTGTCAAGGTAGTTCATGCCTGCTCAACCTAGTAGACTTCTTTGAGAAGGTCACCAAAGCAATCAGGGCAAAATTGTTCACACTGCCTACATTGACCTGGCCAAGGCATTTGACACAATACCCCACTCAGGCATTGTTGACAAACTCAAGTGGTTAGGTACAAACATGTAGGTCACCCGGTGGATAGCCAGTTGGCTCACAGACAGGACCCAGGAAGTTAGAATTGTGGAGTCCACCTCTACAGAGAGGCCAATCTCAAGTGGAGTCCCTAAGGGATCAGTCCTTGACCCCCTCCTTTTGACATTCACTTATCGGAAGTCAAAGCCAATGTCAGTGGTCTCTGGTGACTAAATCTGCAGATGATTGCAAATTAGGAGCTGTTATTGAATCTCACACTGACAAATATTCCGCAAGAGGGGCTGACGCAGACAAACAACTGGTGTCAGAGCCACTGACAAAAACTAAATGCCAAGAAATGCATAATAGCATCCTTTGGGAAGTCATCCATCCCTGGTAACTCTCATATTGAAAGCACAATGCTTAGAATTGACCCAGTAGTCAGGAACTTAGGGACACACATAAATAGTAATCTAGCCTTTGACCATCATATGTCAACAGTGGTGAGAAAATCATCCTATATTGCACAACTTATAAACAAAGGTGTGGTATCTAAGTCCAAGGAAGTCACTGTTCCACTGTATTTGGCATTCATCAGACCTGTCATTGAGTACAATGTCCACTTTGGTATGTACCTAACCAGGCATATCCAACAACTGAATGTCCACAGAGGTTCCTCAATAAAAGAATACAGTGCGTAAGTAAAATGCCCTATGCAGACCATCTCAAGGCCCTATCCCTGTACTCGGTCTCCTACAGGCTTTTGATGGGAGATCTATAGATCTATGCCTGGCATACAGGGCATTGTCAGACCCCACTCTGATGGACCTCCCGCATATCCACAAAACAAACAGCACCAGAATTACCCGTTCTAAAGACTTGAACCTTGCCTGTGATATAAATAGGTCCTGCTGGAGAGATAGGTATGTATCCCAACAACAACCATGTCTATGGAACAGGCTCCCCATCCATGTGAAGCAGAGTTCTTCTCTAATCCAATTCAAATGCAACTTAGACAAATGGATGGGAAACCAGAAATTCATCCTTGGTTTGGCACCTATGTCTCTAATGGACACAGGTAACCTGTAAATGGTTCATCACCCATACCCCTGCTTACACTTCTCAAGGGTATCAGAACTTGTCAGAGATTTGGGATGCATGGCTAGGCTTAAAAAGGCCCTTGTGGTTGTTAGCCTAGTAAACACCTATGACGACAGTTCCAGGCCAGTCAGCTCAGTACTAAGGGTCTAGGAATTCCAAAGCTGCTGTTTGGTATGATTTTTTTTTTTAATTACTGTTGCATAGTATTAGTTCCATTACAGAGAAAGATAATTGTTTTGATTTCTTGATCTAATTTTAAATCCATTTCTAACCATTTGTATCTGCTTTAGCCAAGGTCTTTAAGCCCATATTAGTGATTCCATTTCATAGCTACACTTTCCCGTTTTAAGTGTTAATACTGTTGCTATAAAACCCTAGTTTAATTATTCTGTACTGAGTGTACCTCAGGCTAGTTCAGGACTTGTCTTTGCACTGAGGCTGTAGATCAGTCGGCTCAGAACTAAAGTACCTGTTGTTGCCTGCCCCTTAAGATAATTTGACAACATAATTCCCTCCCTCTCCCTGTTTATTGGCTGTTGACAATAAGATTATAAGTATCTTTCTGCAAAGTCTCTCTCCTTAAACTACTCCCCAAGATTAAGGACCTTTGATAAAATTACGTAATCTTGACAGTACCGATACGGTTGGCACTGATTTTATTATGAAATTAGTGAGTTTTTTTTTTTTTTTTTTACTGTATTTAGTTTACTGGCCCTTGCTGGTGGCAGAAGGTGGTTTCCAGACTACCTGTTTTGTATTAAAGTTTACATACTCGGTAGTAAGCCACCCAAATACAATAAACTCTCAGTTAACTGGAACTCAAGCAACCAGAAAAAAAATCAAAACAATACAGTAGAATCTTCCTGTGTTGCACTTTCTGTTTCCCCCTGGAGAAACATACCTTACATTTTTAGAGTTTTAAAAAGGAAGACAGGAATAAATTCCCTCTCTCCCCAACCTGAGAACAAGTCAAATCAAACAAATAGTATAGTGTATAGTATTAGTCAGGCCTATTTTTAATAGTAACTCTCATGCAACCAGAAACTACAGTTATCCGGCATCTACCAGTCCCAACGGGTGCAGGTTAACTGAGAGTTTACTGTATTATTCTAAAACTGAACTCCAAGCAGTTATAGTTACCCCTGCCCCCAGAGTCATTCCTGTTAGTATCATGGACCAGCAGTTCCCCACAACATCTCTAGGCACCCTGATTGAGATAGGTATCTCAAGACAGTGACATAATTGTCTCATGCTGACTGACAATCATCTATTACTCAAGCTGCATAACACAGTGTATGGGAAATGTATTTATATATATATCATATCCCTAGAGGCAAAAATCTCACATACAGTAAACTAACACCAAAACTGTTAGTAGTGCACCACACATCACACCTATCCAAGGCCATCACAATACACATAATCCATCACATGTTGAGGTTCTACAGATTAACTTGCCTAAACCTCAAAGACCTCCAAAACACAACTCAGACACAAAGCACACAACATATTAAGCCTAATTCCTCACATAGCACATACAGCCACAGATGCTGAGCCCGTAAAGTAGGCATTTATGCAACCAAGCATTCTTGTTACACGTGACTCAGTTTTAAGATGCATAGATGTGCCAGAGCCATGGGCTCAAGCTCAATGCCAAGAAATGTATAGTTATCCCCTTTGGGAAAAAAACATGTAGTGGTGAATTACCACATAAGTGGCAGTACACTAAACACCGAAAGTGTGATAAGAGACTTAGGGACACAGGTGGACAGTGGTCTCACCTTCAATAATCACATCACCACAACAGTCAGGAAATCTTTCTATGTGGCACACCTCATCACTAAGGGCTTTTCAACCAGAAAAAAAGAGGTCATTGTCCCACTGTACTCATCCCTCATTAGACCCATTATAGAATACAACACCCTGTTTGGTATGTACCTCTCAAGACATCTGCAACAACTGGAAAGGCCGCAGAAATACCTCACTAAAAGAATCACAGGCCAAAAGCAAATGCCCTGTTCTGACGGTCTAAAAAAAATCTACCTATACTCTGTCACATGTCGTCTACTCAGAGGTGAACTCTGCTTAACATACAAGGCCATGTCAAACCCTGAGCTGTTGGACATACTACACCTAAAAAAATCCCAATCCCTCAGAGGCACATGCTCCAGGGATCTAACACTTGTCATCACAATGAACAAAACATGCTGGAGAGACAGGTTCCTGATCCAACGATTCCCCAGACTCTGGAATAGACTGTCCATACATGTCAAGCAGAGCACCTCTTTGGCCCTCTTCAAAAGCAACCTTGATGATTGGATGGAAGATAGGAAATTCACCCCGGGGATCACATCAGTCAACCTGCTAGATAGGGGTCCAGGGAAGTAAATACTGTGGGAAGAAATAGCCAGGGAATTGTTATGGCTAGGCTTGTATAGGCCCTAGGGCCGAGAGCCTAGTACCAACCTATGAACCATACTGAGCAAGGAAAGGGTGATGGTTAGTTGCATGTCTGGTGCCAGGATCCATTAGATCCTTGAACAAGTACCAGTATGACTATTTCATTGTTCATGCCAGTGTTAATGACTTGAGGTGTACCTCGCTGGATTATATGAAGGAAGACATGATGGAGCTTTATGCCTCTAAGGCAGGTAAGAGCCTAGCACTGAGCAGCATTTTACCTTCTCCAAGGATTTTGCTGTGATATAAACAAAAAAATAATTGACTTCAATAATTGGCTTAGTTTTTGGTGTCATTCAAAGTGGTGCAATACTTGTCAACCTGGGAGGATATGATCAACAGAGCATGCTGCTTCACCAGTGATGGTCTGCATCTGTGCCTACTAGGGTTTTAATTATTGGCAAAGACATTGTCCACCCCCATAGTGCCTTTTTTTAGGCAATGCTAACCGGATAAATCTATCAGCACAATGAAACAAGCAAATGAAAATATGAAGGTGTTACTACTCAATGTTAAGAGCTTACAAAAGAATCTCCTCTCCCTACATGCTCTTCTCACCCTGAAAGATACTGACATCTGTGTGGTGACTGAGACATGGCTTAAAACAGTGAAGAACTCCAGCTGTGCAGGGCTGTAATGCTTTCCACATGTTTAGACCAGATACTGTGCAGGAGGGGAAACGGTGGAGGTGTCTGAATTTATACCAGAAGAAACTCTCATCAAGGCAGCTTGATGTACTAGAGGTTCTTCATGTCCAAAAAACAATTAGAAAGGTCCCATACCATGTATTAGCTAGCTACAGAACTCCCATTATGACAAACTAAAGCCACGATGCCCATCTACAGGAACTAAAACCACTCTGTTAAACCCAATGCCATTTTCCCAGGGGATCTAACTCTCCAGCTATAGACTGGAAAAGCTACACCACCAGTAGTGCAGAAGCACAGAGATTCCTAGACTTTGTCAGAGAACCTGCTAGGTGGATTATGTCCTTCCCATACTTGCTAGGAGGAATACTGTCCTGGATCATGTCTTTCCCATACCTGCTAGGAGGAATACTGTCCTGGATCATGTCCTTCCCATACCTGCTAGGAGGAATACTGTCCTGGATTTTGGCCTTCCCATACCTGCTAGGAGGAATACTGTCCTGGATCTTGTCCTTCCTGATATGGGAGCATCTTGTACCATCTCTTGTGTATCTTCATGACTTGTTAGGTCTGACTATAAAGCAGTCTCCTTCAAAATAAAACTGAAACCAGAGATCCATTCCACCTGAAGTAACTTTAGAAATTTCTTTAAGACAGACCACCTACTCCTAATTAATATACTGGCAAGTTTCAAATTCCCACCAAACCCAGTTAACTTCACTGAATAAACAGAAACATATGCCACACAATACATCAGTATGTAAATAGCTGCATAGATGCAGGTGCAACCTGTAGGAAGAAGTGCAGGGTAAACCTCAGAAACAAACCCACATGGTGGAACCATATCAACAAGCTTTAAAAAAAAGGAAAATAATTTTAACCGAAAGTAAATAGAGTTATCCTAGAATGTTAGACCCTTGTCACTGAAATAAACAACTCAAGGGCTAAATAAAATCCACTAAAGCCAAGTTTGAGGCTAAAATATCTACCCTAGCCAAAGACAATCACAACACTATTTGTAGTTATGATCATAATCTCAAAAGCACAGCAATGCACCAAGCTGATTGTGAATTATGGAACTTACACTGAGGCTGAAGATATAGCAAACCTACTGGCTGATATATTTAGCTCTAACATTTCTTAAAATCCATTTGGCAGAGTACTGTAAAACTATTGTCTGAGGTTCAGCTGACTTGGTATTCAAAATGCTGTGGTGAGTGATACTGATTAATGTAGTGAACATAACATGAAGTGAAACTAATGAAACAAACTGCTTCTGCGTGAGGGATGCATGATTCATCTGTTCTTCAGTAATCAACTTAGTCTGAAAAGGGTACAATGACTTTCTGCTTTTCCTGTCTTCAAAAATGTGCATTCTTACTGAATGGTGATTATATGGGTGGTGGATTATTAGATAATATTAGTACTACTGCTAATTCAGGACAAATCAGAAGAAAACTGTTGTCAGTGATCATAGGAGTATGCACTTTACTTTCATTTACAAATCACTGCAAAACACAACTCTCTTCTTTTTTCCCCAAAACTTTAGTGACAGCTAATTGCACAGTAAACATATTAGACAACGGTGAAGAGATATTGTTATTCTTCGTGGTGGTAGTAATCAGTTACCATAACATCTTCATGGAGGAAAAGTTCATGAAACTGGGACTGCATTGCTACAAATAAATTATTTTAAACCGTTCTCTAGTATCATATAATTGTCAGTTTGGACTCATATAATATTGTTAATGATTTGTTTTTTTTTCATGAAACAAAACTCCCAGCCAATGCGCCTTATAACCTACAGTCCTCGTTGTATTATTTTAATACTCTATGGCATAGCCATTCATCCTAAGTCCTCCTCCTCAGTTGTGTACTATGCATGCAAGTCAAGTACGTCATCTGCACTGGATTTAGCCACTATCCAAACAGCATCAGATGGACAGCAGCAGGAAACAATATATTACATAAGTAAGGCCACAACTTTGTTTTAAAGGCTTTGGTGTTTGTATAAATTTGTAATGGATGTTAGCATTAGCAAATGTAGTCTACATATGTGAATGAGCAAGTGTACTTTTAGGTGGTTGTATAATATTTAATAATAACTTATACTTTACAATATTCATTCCTGATTGGTTTCTGTTGCTTGTGGCTGTTCTCAGAGTTGAATGTAAAAGATATATTGCCCTAGCTAGGAGGGACAGAGGGTCCCACTGCACATTTATATCCAAAGCAGACAATTAACATTATGGGGGAAAATGTGCAAAGACTATGCCCTGAAGAAGATGGAGTGCAACTGAGCACAAACTACATCAAGTTTTGATTATGTTAAGTCTTCTTCTTTCGGCTGCTCTCGTTATGGGTCGCCACAGTGGATCACCTGTTTCCATTTCTTCCTGTCCTCTGCATCTTGCTCTGTCACACCAACCATCTACATGTCCTCTCTCACCACATCCATAAACCTTATCTTTGGACTTCCTCTTTTCCTGTTACCTGGCAGCGTCATCCTTAGCATCTTTTTCCCAATATACTCTGCATCCCACCTCAGCCCATGTCCAAACCAATGTAATCTTGCCTCTCTGGCTTTGTCTCCAAACCTTCCAACCTGGGCTGACCCTCTAATATACTTATTGCTAATCCTGTCCACCCTCTTCACACCCAGTGCAAATCGTAACATCTTTAACTCTGCCACATCCAGCTCTGACTCCTGCCTTTTTGTCAATGCCACTGTCTCCAACCCATATAACATAGCTGGTCTCACTACCCTCTTGTAGATCTTCCCTTTCACTCTTACTGGTATTCTGTCAAAAATCACTCCTGACACTCTTCTCCACCCACTCCACCCTGCCTGTATTCTCTTCTTCACCTCTCTTCCACACTCACCATTACTCTGAACTGTTGATCCCAAGAATTTAAACTCATCCACCTTTGCCACCTCTACTCCCTGCATCCTCACCATTCCTCTATCCTCACTGTCATTCACACACATATATTCTGTCTTAGTCCTGCTGAACTTCATTCCTCTTCTCTCTAGAGCATATCTCCACCTCTCCAGGGTCTCTTCCACCTGTTCCCTACTCTCACTACAGATCACAATGTCATCATGCAATGTCAATGACTGCAAACTGGGCGCCATAGTCGAAAACACATCTGACACAGATATCCTTCAGAAGGGCCTCACAGAAATGGATAACTGGTGCCAGAGCCATGGCCTAAAGTTAAACGCCAAGAAATGCATAGTCATACCCTTCGGGAAAAACAAGGTTACCCCTAGCTACCATACAGGTGGCAATCCACTGAGCACAGAAGAAGTCATCAGGGATCTGGGGACCCAGGTTGACAGTAGCCTTTCGTTTGACACTCATGTTGCTAAAGTAGTTAGGAAAACCTTCTACATTGCCCACCTGATCATGAAGGGATTCACATCTAGATCAAGGGAGGTCATCGTCCCCTGTACTCATCACTCATTAGACCTATGATTGAGTACAATGCCCCATTCGAATATATCTGACCCGACACCTGCAGCAGCTGGAAAGGCCCCAAAAGTTCCTCACCAAAAGGATAAAGGGTCTCAAAAATATGTCTTATGCTGCTCGACTGAAAGAACTCCAGCTCTATTCAGTCTCATACCGCTTGCTCAGAGGTGACCTGTGCCTGACATATAAGGCCATGTCAAAGCCAGATTTGATGAATATGCTTCACCTCAAAAATCTAGATCCCTCAGAACCACAAGGGCGGGAGACTTAAACCTTGACATGGTTATTAATAGAACGTGCTGGAGAGACAAATTCATCACCCAGAGACTCCCTATGCTGTGGAACAAAATCCCGGTACATGTGAGGCAGAGCACCTCGCTGGCCTTGTTCAAGAGGAATCTTGACCAATGGATGGGAGATCGCAGATATACCCCAGGGATTACTTCAGTGTCACTGCTTGACAGAGGCACAGCAAAATAATAGGCATAGTTTTATTCAAACTAAAGGGGTGGCGAAAGCCACATAACTATGGGCTAGGCTTATAAATGCCCTTGGGCAGATAGCCTAGTATGAACCTATGAACCTAATCTGCAAACATGATAGTCCATGGGGACTCCTGTCTGATTTCATCTGTCAACCTGTCCATCACCATTGCAAATAAGAAAGGGCTCAGAGCTGATCCTTGATGTAAGCCCACCTCCACCTTAAACACATCCATCACTCCTACCACATACCTCACTGCTGTCACACTACCCTTATACATATCCTGTACCACTCTTACATACTTCTCTGACACTCCTGCCTTCCTCATACAATACCACAACTCCTCTCTAGGCACCCTGTCATATGCTTTCTCTAAATAAGTACACTCTCTTATTTAGGTAACGTCAGCACCACTTGTAACTTTCATAGTGCCATATTGGTGACAAAGCACTGTTCCATGGAAACACAGATACAGTGGTAAATAATTCAGATAAGAATTATTAGTTTAAAACACAGCAGTAGGTACTGTCTTCTAAAATAATGGAAACATACCCAAAAATGAAAAAAAATTTTTTCAGCATACTTTTAAATTTCCTGCATTGCTAATGTCTCTGTTTCAGTTTAAGTGGTTATTATTATTTTATAATTTGTCATGTCCAGAATGGCCTGAAAGAGGACTGCCATACTGCATGATTTGGTTTTGTAGTCAAGGCTTTGCTTTTCCTCCTCAGTTTTAGTTTATTGGGGCAGAGAGACAGATACACCCCTGTAATGAAGGGATCAGTTACTATGGTTCTCCATCTCGCTCTCTCTACCAGTGAGATTGCTTCCTTTTGACTGTCAGAGTCAGTCTGTCCACCCTCAGCCACTTGCACTAGCCAAGTAATGTGTGGGACTTAGTTTTATTTCCTTAGATTTGTTTCAATGTTGTCTTAATGCTGTAAACTGCAAAAAGTGAAATGTATGTACGATTAAATATCTTAAATCAAGGAAATAATGCTTGTTTTTTGCTTGACAAGATTTTTCTAGCTTTTATTTAAGAGAAGTTTGCTCATTTAAAGCCATTTTGTACTTAATTATCTTAATAAGATTATTAACTTGTTATTGAGATTTTATTACTAAATAAATAAATGCTTAAAACTAGAACTAAGAGATTTATAACCATGCTCAAGCATGTAAAATTGGTCTGTTGTAGCCAGAATTTCTTATTTCAACTATCTTTTTCTTTCACCTCTCCATTAATTTACTGCAAACATTCAAATAGCACAACAAGTCTTTTAACAACAGGCTTATCTGTTCAGTCTGCCATTATTAATGTAAGATATTTGAAAAATAAAGTTTGTCATTCATCTGGTCAACATGAACACAAGCAGAAATGCATTTTATCGCTGCCGTTCAAGCCACTCAGGGATCTCCTTAGAAATAAATGTCTACTTAAAGTAAAACATTTGTTGAAAAGTCGTTAAACAGCACAGATACGCAGCTAATATCATAATCTCCACAAATAACAATGCAGTTTGTGACAGTAAAGGATACATCTGCTTGCAATTCTGATGACATGAAGAACATGTAGCTTGGACTGTGATGTCACCAGAACATGAAAACAAAACATTTCAACCATTTCTAACTAAATTTCTCCATTTTAACTTGAGCATAGCAACTTTGCACATGGTTTTCATGTTCGAAATATCCTTAGGCCAGCACTGTACTGGGGGAGTTATCACTCATGCTCCCACTGCAGAGGTTCTGGGTTCAAATCCCATGTGGGTGGAGTTTCAATGTTCTCCCAGTGTTCTTGTGGGTTTATTCAGAGTACTCTGGTTTCCTCCCACAGTCCAAGGACATGGAGTTTAGGTGAATCGGTGATGTAAAATTGACTGTGTGTATAGTGTGCGAGTGAGTGTTGTACTCCAAACCCTGTGATGAGTTGACACCTTGTCCAGGGTGTACCCTGCCCAATGACCTATGGAGATGGGCTCCAGATCACTGTGACCCCAAAATGGGAAAAAGTGTTCTTTGATAGTGTGTGTGCATGTGTGTGTGTGTGTGTGTGTGTGTGTGTGTGTGTGTGTGTGTGTGTGTGTGTGTGTGTGTGTGTGTGTGTGTGTGTGTGTGTGTAACATCCTCAACAGCAGTCAGTGCAAATTGAGAGACTTTATATCTGGGAACACACTATGAGTCATTTGAACTTTGTACAATTCTAGCACATCCCCATAGATAGTACTTGATTTGTACAAAAGTTTGTCTGTTGTTGCGAATTGTGTAATAAGAGGTAAAAATCAACCAGCTTTTCAGCATCTGCAAACTCAGTGGCCTGCGCAAGGTGTGATAAGCCATATTTTTTTTTTACTTTTAACTGCTCTACTGTCTCCTGCAAGCCTCAGTGGTGTGTATGATCCCAGATATAAAGTCTCTCATTATTTCAGTGATTTTACTGTAAGTTTTTGGATACTTTAGCAGATGAAGGCTGTAAAAGTCCACAAACCACCCAACATGAATTTCAAGTAACATCTACACCAAGCTCAGTGCTTTAAATCTCCGGTCTGCAGCACACAGAAATAAAATAAATGTTTGAAATTAATGTTATCATTCTTCTGTAACCTATACATTCTTTGTAAGGCTTTCTGCACACCTCTGGGCACCACCTTTACTATCACCCTTCTTGTCCATCTCTACTTCTCTACAAATACTTGTCCCCTCTTAAATTTCCGTCCTTCTTTCCTTTTTGCCCCTCTCACTGCTTTGTGTTAACTCTGTGATATCTAGTAAAGCCCACCTTATACTACAGCTCAATACTTCCTTTTACACATTCCTTTATATTCCTAATACTCTATAATAGTCTAAATACTGACTATTGTACTCTACTTACATTTACAGTGATAGGATTCTGCTGATAGATGCAGTCTGGTTTCACTTTCTGTATGTATTCCTGTACCTAGTCTTTTTGGACACATTCCTGTCCTATACTTTCATTTCTTTACTCCCACACTGCCTTGCTACATTCAAACAGTCTCAGCCAGTGTTTTTGGATACTTTACCAGAGTAAGGTAATTTGTTTATCTTTATTTACTGTACATATTGTATTTTTCTTTTCTGAAATCTGCTTTACTAACAATACTCCATTGCAGACATTTGTATTCAGAAGTACAGTAGTGACCTCTAGCTCTACATTTAATGTTTATTTTTGATTGCATCTATCCAGGATTATTTCTGGGATATTTGTGAGTTTGGTAACTGTTTCTGGTGTCTATACAGTAACCTCCCTAGCAGATAAACCTCATACAGTATAAACTGTTTTATCGGTTTAGAGGGTTGGCTTATTAAATGTTGATTTAGCTACATGAATCACTACAGTATGGTGAGATTAATGGTCTGTTCTAGTTGTCTGTATTGATTGTAAAGACACTGTAAACTCAAATGGCTGATGGTTGAATTTGTTGCATTTCTCTGCCTATAGCTTGTATCTAGTCACAACTTTATTAGCTTATACAGTATTAGCACTTTCAGGAAATGCATGATAATAAAAACCTTTTATTCTAGCAGCTTTCTAAGATATACAAGTAATATTTCAAATGTGTCCCTGGTTTTTCCAGATGTCTTGTGGTACAACGTGGAGAGATATGACTGAGTGTCAAGTGTATTTTACAAGAGATGAGAGCTTCAGGGGAAGAGTTTAGTGCTGCTTATATGCCAAGTCTGTTTACGATGTGCAACTGTTGCTTATTAAAGGATATCACTACTATTGCGATAAAGTATTTTAAAGTATTAATAGCACAGCAGGGAGTATACTTGTTTTCAGTGCAGAAGGCTGTGGGTTCTACTACTCCAACACCATGCAGATTGAGTGCTGGTATTGCAATGACCTTCTGATTGCTGATTATTTAGTGCATTTTAAGGGGGGGGTATGGTTCTGCACTCCTGAGTGTGCCCTCCTTTGTATGAGATGCCCATAAACTAGGAACCTGTTGGTTTGTCAGTCATTCCATATTGCAATATTACCAGCTTACCAATTTTTTTAATGTAACATCAGTGATTTAATTCAAGGGCAGCAGGAACTGAATTTGTAGATGAAACACTGAAATGTAAAGTTCTTTGCCAGTAGCAACCTTTTAGGTTTATAGGTAGGTACTAGGCTATAGCAACCTTTTAGGTTTATAGGTAGGTACTAGGCTATCTGCCCGAGGGCCAAGGCAAGCCTAGCCAACAGTGTATTGGCTTTTGCCACCCATGTATTGTTATATTCCTGCCCCTCTTTCGAGCAGTGCCCCAGACATAATCCCAAGGTTGAACTTCCTATCACCTATCCACTTATCAAGGTTTCTCTTGAATAGTGCTAATGACGAGCTCTGCTTGATGTGGATAGGAATTTTGTTCCAGAGCATGGGAAGTCTCTGAGGCACGAATCTATCCCTCCATCATGTCCTATTTATTGTTGTGGTGAGGTTTAGGTCCCTAGAGTGTGTAGCTTGGGGAGAGTGGGATTTCTTCTGGGTTTGACATAGCTTTGTATGTCGGACAGAGGTCTCCTCAGAGTAAGCGGTATGCGACCGAGTAGAGTTTGAGCTTCTTGAGCCGGTCGGCATAGGGCAATTGTTTGAGGCCAGCAGTCCTCTTGGTGAGGTACTTTTGGGGCCTCTCAAAAGTTGTTGTAGGTGTCTTGTGAGGTACATCCCAAATGGGGCATTGTATTCAATGAGGGGTCTGATAAGTGATGAGTAGATGGTAATGATGACTTCCTTATTTCTATATATGAACCCTTTTGTGATTAAGCGGGCCATGTTGAAAGATTTTCTGACCACTGTGGCAATGTGGTTATCAAAGGAGAGGTTACTATCCAGTTGGGTCCCAAGGTCTCTTATCACACTTTCTGTGTTAAGTGAACTTCCCCCTATTTGGTAATTCATGGGTACCATGTTTTTGCCAAAGGGGAGAACAATGGACTTTTTCACATTTAGTTTGAGGCCATGATTTTGACACCAGGCGTCAGTCTCGGTGAGGTTCTTTTGTAGGATGTCTACATCAACAGGGGAACCTATAATGGCACCTAGTTTGCAGTCATCTGTGAACTTGGCTAGCCATAGACCCTTGGTGTTCGCTTGCACTTCAGAGAAGTATATACCAAACAGGAGGGGTCCTAATACTGAACCCTGGGGTACTCCACTTGTCACTGGTTTGGAGTCAGATCTGGAGTCGGCAACTTTAACTGTGTGGGTTCTTTTCGATAGCCAGTTGGCCACCCATCTTGTGACGTAAGAGTTTATGTTAAGGTTGGTGAGTTTATCAATGATTCCTGAATGAGAAATAGTGTAAAAGGCTTTTCCAAGGTCATGGTAGGCTATGTGAACCACCTTGCCCTCATCTATGTCCTTAGTAACTGTTTCAAAGAAGTCTACTGGGTTTAGAAGACATGACCTACCTTTTACAAATCCGAAATGGGTAGCATCCAGAGTTTGGAGGTTACCTATATCTTTGTTTATGAGTTCCATAATGATACATCCCATGGCCTTGCAGATCAGGCTGGTCAGGCTAATAGGTCTATAGTTCCCGGGGTCTGTGGTGATTCCACCTTTGTGGAGTTGCTGTGCATCATTCTGTGGGCACATAGCCTGTGGTGAGGCTATGGTTGAACATGGAATATAGGTGGGGGGGGCAGTTCATTTTGGAGTTCGTGTAAGACGCAGCCTGGGATGTTGTCTGGTCCCATGGATGCTGTGCTTTTGGCTTTAGAGAGTGCCATTTTTACCTGTGTGTTTGTGATTGCTGGGGCTTTACAACCATCTGGTATAGTTATAGGCCCTTTGGGGGGTGAGGGGGGGGGTAAAATTTGCATTGAACCTATCTGGCAATATGTTGGCAAATCAGTTAGTTCTGTATATTTTGTTCCATTCTGTTGTAACTCAGTGCAGTTCTGGGTGTTGCCATGGAGATTCTTGATATAGCTAAAGAATGCCTTGTGGCTGTCATTGGAATCTATGGCAATTTTTCTTTCAAAATTAGCTTTGGAGGATTTTATGAGAGATCTTGGTTTCTTACTGAGGCCCTTCAGTGAGTTCCTCCATACCTGGGTTTTTACTCTCTTTTGCAATAGTTTCTTCCTTCTGTTGTAAAGTTTGTTAATGGTAGGGGGCCACAAGATCAGCTTCCTTTTTTTGGAGGATAGAGTCTTGTTTTTATTGAGGATAGCACAATCCATGCACTCATGCATGTGCTTGTAGACTGCATTTGTGTAGGATTCAGCAGTCGTGACTGTATTGACTATGTTATCCATCTGCAAGGACATTGCGAAGTTAGTCACCTCATTTTTGAGAAGTGTGAAGTTCACTTTGGAAAGGTTTTTTACGATGGTTTCCTTGTGTGGGGGTGGGGTCGGGATGTGGATATCTAGGGTGATTAGTTTATGGTCTGATCTGATAAACAAGGAGTTGATCTCGGGCACTGAGCACCGGTCATCCATGTTGGTAATGACCAGGTCCAGAATAATGTTGCCCCTGGTGGGGACATTGACAAGTTGATCCAGGGCATTAGAGTTTATGAACTCCAGGAATCGTTGAGCAAGGGGATTAGTACAAGAGTAGTTTTCCCAGTTTATGTTGGGGTAGTTGAAATCGCCCATTATTATGGTATTTGATTGGACCCTCATTTTTTCCAATGTCTCCAGAACGAGGAGTGAGGGTCCTGAGTCATGGTGGAGGATCTATAACAAGCTACAATTTGGAATGCATTTCTGCCCAGGGTTAGTTGCACTTGGATGATCTCAGAGGTATCGTGTTGTGCAACTAGCCTGGAGGTGTGCATGTTCTTGATGAATATGGGCACACCTCCGCGCTTTGTGTTTTGTGGCCGAAATGTATGGTATGAATTATAACCTGGACGTGCTGAGGTGCTCTCAGGAGCCTTGAAACAGGTCTCAGTCACTGCACAGATATCGATGTTCTCCATTTTGAGGAGTGCCTTGAGTGAGTGCATTTTGAGGTTTAGACTCCTAGCGTTGCCCTCAGTTTTTTGTTTCCTGTAGTTCTTATGGCGGTGGGTTTGTTTTTTGAGCCTTGCCTAAAAAAGGCACTATGGGGTGGCAAGAGCCTTGGCCAATATTCTGAATCCCAGGGGTGACAGGTGCAGGCCATCTCTGGCGAAGCATCATGGCCTGTCAAGCATGTCATCCCAGGCAGACAGATACTGCAATGACACCAGAAGCTTAGCCAATTGTTGAAGTTGATCATCTTATCCTTATACTGTGGCATCATTTTTGGTGAAGGCAGGATGCTACTCAGGGCTAGGGTCATACCTGCCTGGGCTGCAAGATCAGAGAGCCCTTCCATGTCTCTTTTCATGTACTCCAAGGAGGTACATCTCATGTCATTTACACAGACATGGACTATGACATAGTCATATTTATACTTGCCTTGTAGTGACCTGAGTGCATGCGTTACTTGGCGAATTCTGGCACCCAACAAGTAGCTGACAGTAGCCTTTTCTTTGTTTAGCCTGGTGAGTGGGATGTTGGCATGCCTGACTATAGAGTCACTTTTCACAAGTGTGTTAGGTATGTTGTTTTGCCTTGGGGGCTGTGGTTGTGTGGCACATCAAGTTTGTGGGCTGTGTGTTGTTTGGGGTGTGTTGGTGGGAGGAGGTTGATTGTGTGTCTGCTTTGGAGGTCTCTGTTGCCCAGGCAGATTTAGATTTTTAATTAGAGCCTCTGTATATGTTTTGGTGTTTCTATGTGTGGGTTTTGGAGGTGTTGGTTTAGTTGGTCTATGTGTAGTGAGCGGGGTGTTGTGAGTTGTTACCTTCTCCTCTTGACTGTACCAGTCTTGGTTGGAGAGAGATTTGCCTCAAGATTGGCTGTATAAGTGCATCTCTCACAAGTGTTAGTGTTTGGTGGTAGGAGGAGAGATTTGTCTGTGTACATAAGGCAGTTGCAGCATTGCCTCAAGACGCCGAGGCTCATCAGGTAGGCTGGAGAGTACACCAGGAGCTGTCTCTTGGACATGCCTGAATAACTAGAGAAGTGAAAAAACTATTCCCTTCTTGGTAGATGCTGGGGGTTTAGCTAGTGCCGCAGTCAGTTTAGAGCAAGTGCTGGGCTGAAAGGTGCGGATCTGAGTGCTTTCAGCTGAAAGACTGACAGGTTATAAGGGAAAAACTGAAGAGCAGACGTTGTGGAGCCGGGGATGGTTAACCCCAGCTAACCGGAGCTGTGCGGTGCACAAAAGTGGGTTTTTATAGCAGGAAGATAAAAGGGATAAAAGTTAGCCCAAAATGGCCAATAAACTACAAATTCTGAGCTGAAAACCACTCCTCTAGGAACAGATAGGCTGCTCAAAGCTCCCCACACTCACTGGTGAACAGAGAAACTTCCTTCTATCCAAGTAAGGTATGGGCCAACATAGGAACTACCAAACAGTCCTGGATTCAGCAAACTATGAAAACTGGACTATACTAGCTTCAGATTACGGTTCTTTTTAATGTGGAATTATTCAGATGATATTTACTTCTGCAGAGATTGTACTTATTGACTGATATTGATGGATTGCAATGACAGATGTCTGAGTGTCCTTTTATGTTTGAAATTTTCTGAAATGAATAGTCTTGTCATTATTGGTTCATACATTTTGTTTCATTGCTTACTGAAAGAATGTTCAAAACTACAAATTTAAAACACATTCTAACAAGTGGTGCTGTATTATACAAGGAATATAATTTAATACAATCAAGAAGGTGATTCAAAGAACACATACATATATGCATGTCCTTAAAAATGTGTGGAAGGAGCCTATGGTTTGAAAACGGCCAGAGGTAAATATAATCCTCCACTGGCCATATGCATTTTATTTGAATGTGAGTTTTAATGCCATTTCAATGAGTTTCAAGGCAGAAAAGTTTATTGGTCATGCTAAGTCTATTGTAATTGTAAGACTGTACTGTTTGTTTAGCAAATGGCTATCAGTGTTTGTGTTGTTTTATTTCAATATCTGTAATCATTCTAGATGTAAATAAGAAAGCAGTATGCAACAGGTTTGAACAGTGTTTATGGTAAGTGCAGAAATAGCCAAGTCAAGAACACTGGAATGGCTAGGGCTGCTTTGAAGGGGTGGGGGGTTAGCTGCAAAAGGGGCTGCTCTGGGGGCCCGATGCCAACTGACAGTAATTGTAGTATATGAACCAATCATAAGCTGTGTACCTGAGCCAAAGCTGTTCAAGGCATAACAGTGGGTTCATTTATGGTCGATTGTACAGTGTTCCGCATAATCCGGAGCACTTGGCTTCTCTCTTTTATGTTTTAAATGCTTGTGGACTGACAGGTATGATCAGAAAAATCCCCACAAAAGGTATGTTTTATTTTTGTGAGGGGAGGAGCGAGAGGTGGCAAAGTCAAAAACTGCACTGGGCAGCACAAATTCCAGCTATGCCACTGGGCTCACCTAGGTGCTAAATGTTAAATTCAATTGTTAGCAATAAATAACTGCAATGACTCAAGAAATCCAAATCAACTTTTGAGCTGACGGTGCAGGTTTTCTACATCTGAAAAGCAAGTACAGAGCTGTTTACTTGGCCATTCCCATGCTGCAAGCAAGTGACATTTTTTTTTCTCTTTCAGATGACAAGGTTGTAAGATGTAGTGTCTTTCCTTGTATTTTGTGAAATGTTTGACTATAGTGCTTGTGCATACCTGGAGACATTACTGAAGGGGTCGCTTGGGTGAAACGTTTCATTTTAGTACGTTTGCATTTCATGACACATTATACTTCTTTTATTCATTGATATAAAGTCACCTTAAGAGAAGTTGGATAAAAATGTATTAGAATATTGGATATTATAATGATGTGCATTACTATAAAACTTCACTTTTAAATGAATTGAAGATTGAAGTTGTTGAAAATAATAAGTTGCTTGACCATTTACTGTGTGAGTAAATGTGTTTTCAGCTGCTAATATAACCACAGACATGCTGCCCAGCCTCTCTAAAGAGGATTATGTTATCTCTTTCCTTGGCCCGAGCACCATTTCAGAAGGAGAACCATTTGCAGACTTACTCATGGTGAAAGTGAGGCAATCACATTTTGACAAATTTTCGCATGGGACAACTTTTAATATAACCAAGCAATATGTTCTGTTATCAAATAATCATTTCATGACCATTACACATTTAAAGACTGCATTTTTTTCAATGTTTCCTTGTTCTTACAGTCAGTGTTCTTTGCCTTATAATTACCATTAAATATATGTTTCCCATGTACAGGGCAAATAATCAGACTTGTGTAGACCAGGCACCTCCTCTGAAAACTATGATTTCAGCCCCTCTCTTAGCCCTCGTCCTTCTCCATCCACCCAACATTCTCCAAAGCCAAGAGACCAGTATGGTATCAACAAAATTGTACAGTTTCTAAGCCTGCAGTATGTCTTATACACAGACACAGAGTTGAAGCAGTCAAAACACATCCTTTTTGAAAAGCAGTGTGCTGGATAAGAAGGAGACTATACCCTTTCCAAAGATCTTCACTGTCGATTAATCAGAAATACAGTGACAAGCATAATTTCTATTAAGAGAGCATCTGGGGATGCTTTCCGGGTCCCATGCAGCCATAAACTTACTGTTATGGCAAAGTGTCTCACAGAGTACTACCCAATGCTGCAGGACACATCTGCACCCAGTGGAGCTCAGTAGGCATGTCAATAGTCTGCTATTCACTTTTCCAAATACAGCACTGTATACTTGCCTACCAAAGTGTAAACATCTAACAGGTGCTAGGAGGTGTTTTATATGTAAATCAGGCCAACATGTGTCTGTATCTGTTAATTTCTGGATTCAATTTTATTAAACGAGATTCATAACACTAACAATTTTGTTTGTCTGTTTCTTGTTAGGAATCAGTGAAGAAGCAGCTGTTGAAAAGGGTTCAGAATATGACAACCCCCAAAAAGAAGCAGGGAGTGACTCCTTCAAGAAAGAGGCCATAATGCCTTAGCTTTCAAAATATCCAGGAAATGTCCACTGATGAGACTGATGTTTCTACCACATCTGTGATAGAGATGTCTCTACAATGCAATACCCCAGAGCAAACAAACTGAAATATAGTGTTTTTGTATAAATGCAACTTCTACGAAGAAAACATTACATTTCACAGTACATGTTAATTGCAATTACAGATAATCTAAAGAAACAGGCAAGACATTATACAACTCTACAGGAGAAGTACAAAAACAAGGTCAGACCCAACAAGAAGGATGTTTTACAGCTCCTGGACCTTGAATTCCAAGCAAGACATGCCTTCATTAACTCTGATGTTACTAAGGAGCAGGACAGGCCTACCAAGAGTCTTCCAGCATAGCCTTGCTCCAGGGAACTGGATCAGGTAAACAAATGTCCTCATTTTAAATAGACATATATGTAACCAAATTCTAAATGAGATATGGTGTAGCAATATCAGCTGAGGTCATACTAATGAATGCAGAATGAAAGATGCAAAATGTATTATTTTTTGAATACCCACAAAAATATTAAAACTTTTGATCTTTTCTGGCTAATCCTTACTTACCCACCTACAACTTGTATATAAGTTTGACACTGCACTGTTTCTCTCCCTGGCTGTGTGTGTATATCACCTAATGGATGAGCTCCGACAGATCCTTGATTGAGAGAACTCCTGTTTAACTGATCTGCAGACCTGCTGGGGGACCTTTTATGAGAAGGCACAGTTTTATGCAGTATTCAGAAACCTCATGAAGCGGGGGGCGTGGCCAAGGATGAACACAGGATAGCAGCAGATTTCTTCAGCTCCACCAATTTCATTACATTGACAGGAATTAATTACTTAAAAAATTAATTTTTGAAGTAATTTTCTTTCTAAATATGTTTGTTTTATATAGTTCTTGAACTATATCTAAAAAAGAAAGGAAATCTTAATAATATTCCTGTCAGAAATTACTTTGGAAATTTTCCTGTCAGTTTATCAGTCTGAAATGAGTTCCAGTAAGACAAATTCTCAAGACTCCAGCATCAAGAAAGAACTTCAGTCTCTGATAATTATAGTCCAGCAACTTACTGCTAAGATGGATAAAATGGATACTAAAATAGACACTTTCATAGAAAAAACTACAAAACAAATAGACTTGTTACATATGGACCTGCAACAACAGAAGATCCAGATGACAGGCATAGAAGAAGCTGTGAATGACATGGAAAATAGAATACAAGAAGAGGAAATCAACATTGAGTTTCTGCTGAAACAAAATACACATTTACAAACAAAGCTGGATGACCTGGAAAATAGATCTAGGCGCAATAACATTAGGATTTTTGGACTGCCAGAAAATATTGAAGGTAACAATATTACTTCTTTTTTAACAACATGGCCCCCTAAAACTTTAGATTTACCAGAAGCATTCTCTTTTGGTATCGAAAGAGCACATAGATCTATAGCTAATACTAACTCTAACAAAAACTATCCTAGATCAGTTATAGTTAGATTTCTATCATCTTTTGATAAAGAGGATGTTCTTAAATCTGCTTGGGCTAAAGCTCCTGTTAAGATTAATGAAACAACTGTGCGTTTTGACAATGACTATTCTTCCATGGTATTAGCTAAAAGAAAAGTTTTTCTGCCACTAATAAGGGAGCTTAAAAAAAAACACAGTTTAAAACATACCTTCTGTTTCCTGCCAAGCTTAAAATCTTCCTTCCTGATGGTCCTAAAATTTTCGATGACTTAGACTCTGCTTTACTGTTTATCAAAAAAATAAGATTTTGGAAAAAATAGAAGAAATGGAATGGGCTAGTCCTTCGTTAAAGAGACTGGCAACTGAAACTTCGTGGAAGACTTCAGAGAAGAAGAAGAGACTAAAGAACAAATGATTTGTACTATGTTTTTTTTTCTCTCTCATCATTTTATTTTATTATTAATCTTTTTAAATATAGTTCCTGCATTTCCAAGAAGCAACAAATATTTTGAAAAGATTTAATCAAAGTTATTCTCTGTGTGCAAAGAAATGTTTTGTTTCATAACTAGTCAAAATATCTGGAGATTTAATGGCAAGCTGTGATTTAACTTGTTTCTCTTTCTGAAGAGGAAAAATAAGGTCAGTAATTTGATACATTTTTTTCTCCTTTAAAAGTTTATATGTTCTTCAAATGCTATTCCTAATTATACTTTCTTGATTACACTGCTTATGCTTGTTTGTAAATAATCTGTCATGCTTTAACTAATAATAATTAGAACTAAATAATAGTAAATAATATGTTTTATTTTTAACTCTATTAATATAAACAGTAAGTAATATTCTATTGTATATACTTCTTATAGCTTTCTCTTACATTTTTTTTATTTCTGCCTTACACCCTTTTACTTTCTACTCTCTTTTCTTTTCTTTATTAATATATAGAAATACTTTTGATCATATAGACACAGTAAATAATAAGATTCGCATAGGAGTTGAGTTGGGACAAAATGTTGAGTTTTGTTACTTATTAATAATTTTGGGCTTGATTTCACTTACATAGAGTCTGTAATAACCTGTAGAATGCACTGTGAAGGTTTTGTCATGTTTAGATGCATTCACACTGCTAAATGAATGTTTGTCACTAGTTTTTAATAAGTTTCCCGCCAAAATGTTAAGAGAGACAATCTGGGATGTGGGCTGTCTCAAGCACAGTGTCCATGAGCTACTTCAAAAGCTTCAACTCTCAGAATTCTCACAGAGAAGCTGAAAGCAGCTGGTCTCACCTTTGACCTAGATATCACACTGACACATCACAGATACAGGAATAGCAGATTAATAATATGTGTTAAAAACCTATGTCCCAAACATATACATTACTATAACTCATTTAATTCATCTGATTGACAAGCATAAATAATTTTATAACTCTATACTGGAAGAAATTGTCATGTGATATATTTTAAAGCAGTAGTATAGGATGTTTGTAAAATCTGGTTACTAAAATGTGTTTGCTGTGCATTATTTTGTATAAAGCAGACAGACTTATTGAAGGGACAGTAATGTAAGATGGTGCTCAGTAAAGATACAACTCAGTGAGATCAGATATATATATATGTATGTGTGTGTGTGTGTGTGTGTGTATGTGTGTGTGTGTGTGTGTGTGTGTGTGTGTGTGTGTGTGTGTGTGTGTGTGTATGCATATATATCTATATATATATATATATATATATATATATATATGTATATATGTATATGTGTATATGTGTGTGTATGTATGTATATATATATATATATATATATATATGTGTGTGTGTGTGTGTGTGTATGTAGATATGTATATAAATGTTTCTGAGAATCTGCTTAACTATGAAGTATGATTTATAACAATTTCTATGAATACAATATTTTATTCTATTGGCAATAATGAGTTTGAGTAAATGCTCATATACAAGCAATTCAAGGTTTTTTTTGGAAGCTGTTAACTGTATTTACATGACAGAAAATAGATGCATCCTAATATATGTAATGTCTGAATCATATTAGCCAAAGTTTTTGATTTAAATGAATGTTAGAACTTATTTTACTCTCCTCTTTATTTCTAACAGCCATAAACAAACTCTACAACAAAAGGAGGAAGCTACTACAAGATAGAGCAAAATCCTTAAAAGGTAAGACACAAAAGGGAAGCTACTACAAGATAGATAGCAAAAACCTTAAAAGGTACCTTGATCACTATAAGTAAAAAACTAAGAGCTCTCATAAAATCATCCAAAGCAAATTTTGAGAGAAAAATAGCTAAAGACTCAAAAGACAATCATAAGGCCTTCTTTAGCTATGTTAGAAACCTGGGAGGAAACTCCCAGATATGCTCAGAACTAGTTCAAAATGATGTGAAGATTACTGATCCTACAGACATTGCCAACATACTGGCTGACAGGTTCAGTGCAAACCAGTGCAAACTCCCCTCCCCAAAGGGAGAGATATCTATATCTATACCAAGCGATTGCAGCCCCCAAACATCTCCAACGCCCCAAGTGAGAACTGCTCTCTCCAAGCAAAAAACACAGCATCCATGGGACCTGATGGTGTCCCCGCTGTGTGCTCCACGAAACTCAATGAGGAATTAAACCCACAGCTAGGACAGCTGTTTAATCATAGTCTTACCTCTGGATCATTACCCAGGGGTGGCGCACTGCAACTGTGGTCCCACTTCACAAAGGCGGTGCCTCCACCCGACCTGAAATTACCAGCCCATTAGCTTGACAAGCCTTATCTGCAAAGCCATGGAGAGGCTCATAATGGACCTCATAAATAAAGACATGGGAATTTGCAGACTTTGATCCATCCCAGATCCATCTGTCAAGCAGATGGCATGTCAAAACTTGGTTGCCTTCTAAACTTTCACCAAAAAGCCATTGATGAGGAAAGGCAGTCCATACAGCCTACCTCGATCTGGCCTTCTTGATACAATACCCACCTCGGGTATCATTGAAAACTCATCAGCTTAAATGTTAACCCATACATCACAAGATGGGTTGCAAACTGGCTGAGTGACAGAACCCACAGGGTCAGAGTTGCTGGCGCCATGTCAGACTCAAAGCCTGTCACAAGTGGGGTACCACAGGGCTCAGTCCTGGGCCCACTCTTGTTTGGTATCTACTTTCCAAGTACAAGCAAACACAGGAGGGTTATGGCTGACAAAGTTTGCAGATGACTGCAAACTGGGCCATAGTAGAAAACACATCTGACAGATATCCTTCAGAAGGGTCTCAGAAACGGTCTCTGGTGCTGGTGCCAGAGCCATGGCCTAAAGTTAAATGCCAAAAATGCATAGTCATACCCTTGGGAAAAAAAGGTTACCCCTAGCTAAAAATAGGTGTGGCAATCCACTGAGTACAGAAGAAGTTATCAGGGACCTGGGGACCCAGGTTGATAGTAGTCTGTCATTCGACACCCATGTAGCTAAAGTAGTTAGGAAGACCTTCTACATACATTGCCCACCTTATCATGAAGGATTCTCATCTAGATCAAGGGGAGGTCATAGTCTCCCTATCATCACCCACATCCAGACCATGATTGAGTACAATGCCCATTATTAATGTATCTGACCCGACACTTGCAGCAGCTGGAGAGGCCACAAAAGTTCCACCAAAAGGATAAAGGGTCTCAAACATCTGTCCTATGCTGCCCGACTGAAAGAACTCCAGCTCTATTCAGTCGCTTACGCTCGCCACGCTGCTCAGAGGTGACCTTTGCCTAACATACAAGGCCATGTCAAACCCAGATTTGATGAATGTTAGAACTTATTTTACTCTAGCCTCTTGATTTCTATGAACATCAAGATTATTTGAATGCTATTTGAATACAAGTGTTTTATATTACATGGATGTATATAGTAGTATGAACAGTTTTTAAAAAAAAAAAAAAAAAAAAAAAAGGTTTATTTTAGTTTATATGATGCTGTTTTACCAAATGTGTAGTCTTGTCTTGCTAGATAATTGAATTGAAAACTGTTAACTTCAGTTAAATATAACTAGTATTAAATTGATAAGGTGGTAGCTGACGTACTGCTGCTTAGGTAGGGGGTTAACTTGAGTGGTAAATACTACTCTAAGTTGGAGTTTATAACTCCAGGCTGGATGCAAGGTTTAATCCTTACATTATTTTCACTTGTTCATTGTTATTTGTATATAGTTTTGACATCCACAATATATTTTGTACATTCATTGTCACTACAAACAAAATTGAATCCTAATCGAAATCCCATAAGAGATTCAATAAATACAGCTATATTTAAAGGTACACCTAAAGGAGGACATGTAACATTACTTATCTTGTTATTTGTTATTTTGATCATAAGATTCTTAAGTTTTAAAAATGCCAAATGACATCTTTAAAAGGAATTTCTTTAAACATTAATGGATTGAATAATCCATGTAAAAGGGCAAGCCTAATAAGATACATTAATTTACATAAGGCCAACTTAGTCTTCCTACAAGAAACCCATCTCTTGAAAAAAGATATTGATAAACTAGCCACAACCAAATATACAGTATTGGTTAGTTCAGAGCACACTCAGAATAAAAGAGGAGTGGCTATTTTATGGAATAAAAGTATGCCCATTCCTAAAACCATTAAGTCTTATCAGGATGACAAAGGAATGTTTTGTATGGTTACAATACAAATTAATGGGAAGACTTACACTTTAATTAATGTATATTGGATACCTGGAATTGGTATTAATACAGTGAAACATCATCTTGATAAGATCATATCATTCTCTATAGGAGATATTATTTTAGCTGGTGACTTTAATTGTATACTACATGAAAGTGATACTACCACTATAGGAAAGAGAAGAATTACATATAATGCAAAACATTTAAAGGATTTTGCTAATTCTTATCATTTGAATGATATTAATAATCAGATAGATTCAAAATCATTACCATACACCTTTTTTTCTAACAGATACAAAACTTATTCAAAAATAGATAGGGTCTTTATTTCTAACCAGATGGTAACAGATTTAATTAATTCCAAAATCATTTCATGTCCTATATCTGATCATAATTCAATTGTTTTTGAATTCATGATAAAAATACTCAATGTTCAGATCAAAAGGATACCAGCATACTTAACTCAACTAAAAGACTATAAAGAATATATACTTTCAGAAGTAAAACATTTTTTAGACATAAATAACACTCCTGAAGTCTCCATTGTTTATGTTTGGGATGCCTTAAAATCATATCTATATGGACAAAGTATCAGATGGTATAATAATAAAAGGAAATCTTGGGATAAGGAATTGTTAGATATTCAAAGTAAATTAGACTCTTATAAACATAATAATAAAGAAAATATTATGGACAAGAAAGCTATTGAAGAAATAAACAAACTAAATGAGAAATACAAAAAAATTTTAACACATAAAGTTAAAATAACTTTAGAGAAATACAAGTTTTTGTCTTATTCAATAAGCCCCAAATACTTACATAGACTTAAAAATAAAACAAAAAGGTTGAATAAACAAAACCATATCAAAGAAATCTTTTCTCTAAGGAAAAAGAAGAATGTTTCTAGTATACCAGAAATACTAGATGAATTTAGAAATCACTTTCACAAAATTAACCATAATAATATTAACATGGAACCTAAAGATAAAATAAAGGAGTTTATAACCACAAATATGAATAAAAGCTTAATAAACAACAGATTAAACTATTGGACAAGAGTATTTCATATACAGAAGTTATTACACAAATAAATAAGCTTAAATCAAACAAAGCACTGGGTAATGATGGTATTATACCAGAGATATATAAAATCCTTTCTAAAAATACATATTCATTAATACATAAGGTTTTTATTTTGGCCCAAACTGAGTTAATAACCCCCCCCATCTTGGCAATATACATTTATTTTGCCAATTTTAAAACCTAATAAAGATCCAACTAGATGTTCTTCATATCGGCCCATCTCATTACTTAATGTTGATTATAAAATGTTTATGAATATCTTTGCTGATAGATTGAAGACAATCATTCCCGGCATTATAGATATAGATCAGACAGGCTTCATTGTAAATAGAAATACTTTTGATAATATAAGAAGAACTTTAACATTAATAGATTTTGCAAATAGGAAAAGAAAGATTTAACACTTATTAGTCTTGATATAAGTTCAGCATTTGATTCAGTAAGTTGGGACTATCTGTTTACCTTAATGAAGTGCACAAACTTCTCAGATGCATTTGTAAATCTAATTGAACATTTATACAAAGGAACGTTGGCTTATATTAAGGTAGGAACATATGTTTCACAAAAATACCCATTCTTAAAGGTACAAAACAAGGATGTCCACTTTCTCCACTATTATTCACTTTAGTAATGGAGCCTTGGGCTAATTTGATCAGAAACAGTACTGACATAGAGGGTTTTGAAATAGATGAAAATACAACATCCAAAATTCAACTTTTGCAGATGATGTTCTAATTACATCAGCAGGATCTAATTCTTCTATACAGTCTCTATTTGATAACATGATGAATTTTAAAAGTATTTCTGGTTTAATATTCAATGAAGAAAAACTAAAATACTACCTATATATACACGAAAAAATATTCTCATTAGTGATTTTACTAAATATGTACCCAATTCAGGTCAGATAACTTATTTAGGTATAATACTATCTAAAGATATTAACTCTATTATATATAATAATTATAATACCTGTTTTCTTAATATACAAAATCTTTTTAATACCTGGAATAATATGTTTTTACTATGGAGGAGAGACTTACAATTATTAAAATGATAATATTCCCCAAGATTTTACACTTAATACAATCAATAATACTTCCACCTACAAAATAATTATCAAGAAACTGAACACACTAATGTTAAATTTATTATGGGCACCTAATAGACCTAGGATTGCATTAAAGAAACATACTAATAGCTGGTCTCAAGGGGGTATTTCTTTTCCAGACTTTAATTTATATACTATCTCTTCTATTGTAAAAGTTATTACTTTATTAATAGACCAGTCATATGTCACAAAATGGAAAGATTATTGGGAGCTAATTAGTATACACTTCATGAAAATCTTCTTAACACATAAAAATATGATTGTAAATAACTCCATGTTATGGTTACTAAAGGAATTTTGTACTTCACCTATTACACCTAAACATATGGTTTGTTACCCATTAAATATTATTATTAGTTATCGTAACTTTATATTCATGCACCCTAAGTATATTGAATGGAATTTTATTGTATTTCATATCATGTATACTCAGGGTATGCTTTTGTCATCTACTTCTGAAGGAACTCATTTAGCTATAGATAATGATCTAAAGTACTGGTATCAGTTGATATCTGATAATAAAGTTAAAAATCTAGATTTCTTAAAACAAGAATTTGATCTAAGAGAAACTTGCTGGTTAGAGGTTCAGACCTTTAGACAACATCTCATTAATAAAATAGATTTAATGTCTATAACTGTTAAAGAATCTATTCCAACACTGATTGATTACTTGATATTAAATTTACAACATAAAGTTTCTGATAAAGGTAAACTTTCATACATATATAAAGTTATCAGACAAGAAACTTTTACAGTGTAGATTCATACTGGAATTATTTCACTTCTATTAATGGGGACCCACCAAATCAACAAGATAAACAATATATATTGGAATCTGCTTATAGAACTACGTCTTCCATTGTCTGGAGACTTTATACATGGAAATTTTACATAGATCTTTTATACACCTTTGATGATGAATAAAATAAATAATAAAGATAATCTATGTAAGAGATGTAATGTAGAAATTAATGCTGACTGGGCTCATGTGTTTTATGACTATATAAAATTGAAAGAATACTGGAAGTCAATTAATGAATTTTTGCAGGCTCTTTTTACAGATAATTTAATTATTTCTAAATCTCTTATATTATTCAACACACCTGTACCTCAAAGTGTTAAAAAGGTTAAGCTTCCCTTGTTATGGTCTATTCTAGCAGTGGCTAGGAAAATAATAACTAGAAATTGGATTTCAGATACACCTCCTTCATTCAATGAATTTAAAAATGTTATGAATATAGTGTGCCATATGGAAATAAACACAATTAGGACTAGAACAAATAGAAAAACATCTTATTATATTGTATGGGATAATTTACAAAATTTGTTAAAAAAATTTTAATTTCAATAGCATGGTATTTTAGTTTAATTAATTGATCTGATTGTAGTGGATGTCTTTGTAAATACTTTAGTTGTTTTGTTGAATATTATAATAATACCTATTTTTAATTACTTGTATAAAATTGTTATGATATTTCTCTTATATGTTACAACAGCTCACGGCCAAAGCAATCACAAGGACCTGGAAACGGATAATGTACTTCAAAAGCTCCTTTATTTCACTTTTAACATCCACAAGTAGAAACACAGCTCTCCAAACTAAAAACAATTTTCTTGTTTTTAGTTTGGAGAGCTGTGTTTCTACTTGTGGATGTTAAAAGTGAAATAAAGGAGATTTTGAAGTACATTATCCGTTTCCAGGTCCTTGTGATTGCTTTGGCCGTGAGCTGTTGTTTCCTGGTTTATCCGCTCTGTTTTCTACTGATTTGTTCTCTTATATGTTAAAACAATAAACCTGTTTTGAAAAAAAAAAGAAACCTCATGAAGCCATTGTTGCTGGACAGAGGTAATGATTTGCTTCTGCAAACATGGGCTTATACCATCATACTGTAGGTAACATTCTGAGTATGGATAATAAGTACCTCCTACTATAGGGTTGCCAAACATATGGAAAGTGTCAATTCGATCATGTATTTTAATTCATGTTTTCATGGTATCTACTCTACAACATGCACTTCCAGTTCAGTGTTGACTACTGAGACTGGGCTACCACCACACAAGAATTACCTCAAACCTATCAAAAACTTAAACTCTGCATATGTCTCCAAGTGTTTCTTTATCACTGAAAAAACTTTACTGCATGAAAACAAAACTCCAATATAAATACACTTTGGTTTAGATATACTGTGTTGAATATAGAAAAGTGTATTGAATTTCAATCCTTTTATTGGTATTGTACATTTCCTGCATCATGACATCACAAATTGTATACACAAAGTATGGACTACCCTGTGGTTTTGAAAACAACTGGCCACAGTAAATCCGATGTCTAATTTTGTTTTTAACAGTGACGCACTCAATTGCCTTGATGAAGGCTTTACCAGGCATGTTCCCATCACCTGTGGCTCCACCTAAGAAGTTACACGTAAGTGAGGCTATGCTTCATATCCGTCAGGTAAGAAATGTGTGAATTTTTTATCATTTATTTATTACTTCAGCATAAATTACAATGAATCATTTTTGTGGTCATAATCTTTTTTTTCTCCTTGTTTTGGTTAGTGTAAAGAAGACCACAGCACCTTTCTTCAGACAAGGACATTCTTCAGCATTGTTGTGATCGTCTGTGAAACCAATTGCTTACTTGCCACTTGAACCATGACTTTGATAACCTTCCTAAAAGAGGACACTTATGAAAGTGTGGTGCATCTCATGGCATGTTATTACACCTTTCACCTTACAGATCCTAAGTGTATTGCAACACTTCTTTCTGTGCTGCAGAAAGTACTGTCAGATGCCATCCATGACTGTAAAATTACCTCTTCATATAGAAAAGCTATGGCTGAGTGGAAAAAGTTCCTTGCTGAGTAGAAATGCACAAAACCTTTTCATTCCCAGTCATTACGGTGTCCCTTGTAGTTCAAAACATAAACTTCAAATTTGATTTAATCTTTAATTGTTTGGCAGGGTGCTGGTTTAGTTTGCTGCTTGTCTATTCATAAGGTCACTACATTTGATATATTGCATATGCTGACGTTTTCATTTTCACAGTGAGAAATGGCCTTGTTTTTGCATGTTCTTCTTCCATACATGCCTCTGGGTAAAGAATTATTTAAGCAGTCAGTCAATTTTTGTAGTATAGTATACTTTTCTCTGTAAATTCCAGTGTATTTTGTCTCATTTCAAGGCACCAGCAGTGAATGTTAAATTCAAGCAAAATGTCCTACAATTTAAGACAAAATGGATTATCTTTTGCTTTGCATTTAAAAAATATTTGGTTTTAGTCTTGTTGCAATGGTTTTAAGATACAATTCCTAAAAAAATGTTTCAAGACAATCGTTAGCACTTTCTAGATTAAAGCAAACTTTCCTGCACATTCAGAAAAGAAATCTTAATTTGTTTTCTCGGTATTAAACAAATGTACTTGTTTTAAGTCTGAAGGCACTAGTTTATTTATTTGTTTTAAGTCTGAATATGCTAGTTTTAAGATGTCCTTGGAGGGTTTGGAGGGTAGAAATATTTACTTGTTTTAAAATATTCTTGGCAAGTGAAATGTTCCTTTTCTGTTGGCAGATAATTTTGCTTATTTTAATTAATATTTATATAGTTTTCTATTTTTTACTTGTTTCTGAGAGGCGAGTTTTTGCAGTGTAAGTAATGCACTCTGCTGACTGTGAGTTTTAACTGTGATCTCTGGCAATATGCACTCATTTCACCTGCCTTGAAACTTTTTAACTAGTTGAATATGTTCATATGTTTATGTTTTAATAATGTCAGAACTGATGTTTTTTGCTGAATATAATTTTCAACTGTGTTTGGCACTACTGTTACCTCATCAGTCTTAAAATCAATTTGTGACTTAAGAGTTTAGAAATACTTGCTTTCAAATGTGAATTATACCTATTTTCAGTTTTTAACACTGTGTACTGTTTTTGTTATCTGCTTCCATTTAAATGCTTATTTGCAATATTAGTAGTTAACTTCCTATACCCCTTGTGTTTCAGTTTTGTACTGCATAGCATTATTGTCTTACTAAGGATGAAACATTAATATCGCATTGCCTACATTAAGTAGGACTGGCATTGACAAGCTGATATATGTGTTGCTTGACTGTATTACTAAAACATTGTTACAATTTTTGTATGCAGTCTTTGCTTTTTGTGAATGACTGCACTGCTTACTGTGCTGTTTACACTTGTTTTGGACTCTGCTTCTTTGGTCAGCATATTTTTTTTCTGCACATAGCTGCCTGGACTAGTACTACTGCTTTGGGCCTCTTGCCCGCCTCACTGGAAGTTACCTGTCGTATATCTAATCCTCAGAACATACAGAAAATATGTTTTTTCCTTCTCTCTTGATCTATTTTCCTACGTTAAAAGGTGAACTATAACTCTAATTTCAATTACCCTTATTAATACTATATCTCACTTTAGCTCTCATTACCTACATATTTACCATGTCTCCTCGACACTAATGATGTTCTATTTTGCCTCCTTTACTTTTATAAAACTCACTTCGAAGTATGTAAGAGTGGTACAGGATATGTACGAGGGTAGTGTGACAGCAGTGAGGTCTGCGGTGGGAGTGATGGATGTGTTTAAGGTGGAGGTGGGATTACATCAAGGATCAGCTCTGAGCACTTTCTTATTTGCAATGGTGATGGACAGGTTGACAGACGAGATCAGACAGGAGTCCCCGTGGACTATGATGTTTGCAGATGACACTGTGATCTCTTGTGAGAGTAGGGAACAGGTGGAGGAGACCCTGGAGAGGTGGAGATATGATCTAGAGAGAAGAGGAATGAAGTTCAGCAGGACTAAGACAAAATATATGTGTGTGAATGAGGAGGAGGATGCAGGGAGTAGAGATGGCGAAGGTGGATGAGTTTAAATACTTGGGATCAACAGTTCAGAGTAATGGTGAGTGTGGAAGACAGGTGAAGAAGAGAGTACAGGCAAGATGGAGTGGGTGGAGAAGAGTGCCAGGACTGATTTGTGACAGACTAGTATCAGTAAGAGTGAAAGGGAAGGTCTACAAGAGGGTAGTGAGACCAGCCATGTTATATGGGTTGGAGACAGTGGCATTTACAAAAAGGCAGGAGTCAGAGCTTGACGTGGTAGAGTTGAAGATGTTAAGATTTGCACTCTGTGTGATGAGGATGGACAGGATTGGGAATAAGTATATTAGAGGGTCAGCCCAGGTTGGAAGGTTTGGAGACAAAGCCAGAGAGTCAAGATAACGTTGGTATGGATATGTGCTGAGGAGGGATGCAGAGTATATTGGGAAAAAGATGCTAAGGATGAAGCTGCCAGGTAACAGGAAAAGATGGAGGCCTAAGATAAGGTTTATGGATGTAGTGAGAGAGGACATGCAGTTGGTTGGTGTGACACAGCAAGATGCAGAGGACAGGAAGAAATGGAAACAGTTGATCTGCTGTGGCGACCCCTAACGGGAGCAGCTGAAAGAAGAAGAGGAAGACCTTTATAAAACTCACTTCAACAGTTAACCATTGAGTTTTGTTATATTACAGATAGTTATGGACTGCACCCTCCATCCAAAGACGACAGCAGAATAACCACTGCATTCAGCCCTGCAAACTCTTACAGACTTTACTCCGTGTTAACTGCTGCATCCAGCCCTGCAAACTCATACAGACTTTACTCCGTGTATAACTACTGCATCCAGCCCTGCAAACTCTTAGACTTTACTCTGTGTATAACCACCGCATCCAGCCCTGCAAACTCTTACAGACTTTCTCCATGTATAACTACCGCATCCAGCCCTGCAAACTCTTACAGACGTTACTCTGTGTATAACTACTGCATCTAGCCCTGCAAACTCTTAGACTTTACTCCATGTAGAACTACTGCATCCAGCCCTGCAAATTCTTACAGACTTTAACCACAAGAAAGAAACCTCTCCAACTAACAAAACAACTGGTATTGCAGACTTGACAGAAACGATAAAACCAGTTGTACCACGGCAAAATAATTTATTAACAGACAAACAACTGGTACGCGCTTTCAAGGATCCAACCCCTTCCTCACACCATATCACTGCAAATTACAATAACCTTTAAATACTGAAGACAAATCAAAACAATTATTTATTAAAGGCATAGTACATTAGTTAATAAAAACATGATTATAAAGCTATCTACATTACATATATAAACTCTTGGTATTACAATAATACGATGCAGGATCTATCAAAACAATGATAATAAAATGCACATATATGTACACATATAGTTAAAAATGTGACTTAAAATTCAACTTGGTGATAAAATATGCATCTACTACGTATACATATATTTATATTTATATGTATATTTATTTGTATGTTTATATATTTATATAATTAACTTAATATGGCAGCTGATTGCCACTTAATGTATAAGTGGCTTTTTCTTCAAAAATGGTTTCAGCAACACTTTACTATTCAAACCAGGGGGGGGGGGGTCTATCAGCATTATATAGTATAATCCATTTCTGTTCAGCTGCCACAGTTGCATTAACTAAATCATCTCCCCTGTTATTCTCTGATAAAATGTCTAAAACCAAAAATTTAAACGTATGATCACGACCTTTTTCTTATTGTGCATGGCAATGCTACCAGATTCTTTACCATTCTTGATATCACGGTAATGTTCTAATATTCTAGTTTTACCAACATAAAATGTAAAACATACTATATAATAGACAAAATAAACAACATTTGATGTCTTGCAATCTACATGAGTACAACTAAAACATAAATCCGGATGTATAAATCTATTACCTATATGAATGTATGCGCTTGCTGCACAACATCTGCATGGATAAGTCCCTATCCTATCAGATATATAGGATTTACATGACGCATCACCTCTATAATATAAATGGCTCTTCAAAGTTCTATTGTTGCGAAATGTAAAGTTGGGACTATTACCAATCACATCCTTTAGGCCATCTACCATTGAAAGAATACCCCAATTGCTCTTTACGACATCACAAACTAAACTAATGTTGCTGGCAAAAGTTAGAGGCATTCTGAGCTTATTGTCAGTTACATTGTGAGACGTACTGCCAGTAATAACTGAAGCCTCAACATTCACTCTCTCTACAAAATATGGTTTGCAACGATTCTCCTTGGATAACCAAGCTTCCTCGGTGTAATGATCAATCATGCTGTTATCACAGCCTCTCTAAAAATCTAATTTAAGTTTCTCAAGTGCTGTAACTAGATTGGCATCATCATTAAATAGCCGCATTAATCTAAATATCTGACCTTTCACTACATTGCGTTTAGTAAAGTTAGGATGCATGCTATTATTATGCAGATAATTATTTTTCTTAACTGGTTTCTTGTACAAGCTAGTCCTACCTTTATTCAAATGATCCTTACTTATTTTAACATCCAAGAAATCAATTTCATGTTGGGAGTAATTATAAGTAAATTTAAGGAAGCTGGTCATTCTATTCAAATAACCAATGAATCCATTCAAATCTGCTTCAGTCCCTTGCCATAACAAGAAAATGTCATCCACAAATCTAGTATACCACAATAAGTGCTTACATTTAGGCTCATGTGACCATATTGAAATACGTTCCCATTGTACTAAAGAAAGGTTGGCGTAGCTATTTGCACAGCTGTGCCTATCACCACGCCAACTGTCTGGATATAATAATCATTGCCAAAATTAAAAACATTGTTGGAAAGAATAATATCAAGTAAAGAACAAATCAACTCACATTTTTTAGATTGTAATACCTGCCATGCACATTTCTTGTCTCACGTTATCAATACCCCATGAATTAGGGATTACTGTAAATAAAGATTCTATGTCCAAGGTTACAAAAAAATCACAAACCTTACCAACTGTTGCCCATTTAAAACTAAGCATTTCTAGGAAAGTTTTAGTATCTTTGAGGACACTCTCACAACCATCAAGTATGGGATGTAAATTTTTCTCCACATATATTGATAGAGGTTCAGTAGCCCAACCTCTACTAGAGGATGCATTGGAGGAATCTGAAGACATTTATGTACGTTTTTGGGAAAACCATACACTATGGGAATAACTGCATGTTCAACTGTAAAATATTCAAAAAGTGATTCATCTCTCATATGTGCAATTAATAGATCAAAAACCAAGAAAGAAATTCTATCTGTAAAACTTTTAATTATGGACTTAGCTATAGGGTGATAAGTAGCAACATCATTCAGTAAGGCATGCATTTGATTAACATGTAACTCTCTGTCCAGAACTACAATGCCTCCCCCCCACCCTTGTCTGCTGGTCGAATTTCTATAGAGGTGAAAGCTTTTAACTCTTCTAATGCATCATATTCATCATATGATAAATTAAAAAAATGTTTAGAACAATTATCAATAAAAAGCCTTTCTCTAATTTGTTTGTCAAGACATCTTTAAACATGCCTTTAACAGCATTGCTAGGAGGAATATAAACACTGGGTTTTTTTTTGAAAAAAACATTGTTCAAATTGCGTGGATGAAGGAAACAAGGTTATTAAAGTTAAAATTCTCCCAAACAACCTTAGGTCTGTCAATGCATCTGTTAATACGACCTTTTTAGCAGGTACATAATTCAACCCTTTATTCAATAGTGCAGTCTGTGTTTCAAAGTATGTGAAAAGACGTTAATAATCAAACCTGCTTGAATTTCTTTTCGCTGCAGTTCTGTCCCTCCACGCTTAACAGTCTCTGTGTTTTTCTGCTCCTTGAATGTCCTCTGATAGGTAGAGGATTTTCCAATAAAAAACTGCTTAAGCTACTTATAGATTGAACAACATCACTACTCTTACAGCCATGTAAGGGAAATTTACCTGATCATTCTGTTATCTTAGTCAAGCTCTGTTAAAATGGTACCAAGTTTAAGGTCTCCTCTCTGTTTGGCCAGTGGTTATTGGACTGTTTTTTGGCTGTTTTAACTAGAATCAAAACTAGGATCTACTACACCTTCTTCTCCCCCTCCCCTCTCTAATGAGCTACCCCCTACTGTTGAGGCAGTCTGCACTTTAATTGCCCTTTTCAGTTACTGCTTTTGTGACTCTCGATCTTGGCCTCAAGTATGGTTTGCTTCTTGCCTTTTTCATGCCCTGAGCATTAAACGTGGTTAGCTTTAAAAGTAATTAAGAAAAAGAAAGTTTGGAAAAATGAGAAAAGAACTTTTTCTTAACTACCAATCTCACACTTCGGTAGTGTGCATACTCACACACTTACTATTTACAGATTGTTTTTTTTTTCAACCATGGCAGCTGTAGCACATTCTCAGCCTGCTCTGCTCTCCTACCTACCCCGTATTCCTCCCACCCCTTCTTCACTTAAATGTACAACATCCTATCCCCACTCTCTACAATTAAACAACCAACCAAATTCACTGAGACATCAAACTAGCCTAATTCCTCTACTTACAAATCACATGCCCACCTAACTCACTTCTCCCAATCTGCTCCGTGAAACTCCAAGAAAAAAACAGACAATCTAATTTCCACCCAGATAACTCTATCTTCTCCAAACTTCTGTGTAATATGCTATTCCTCCAGTCTACTCTAACAGTTATACTAAGCAGACCCACCATTGCCATATTCTACCACACCCTCTCTTAGTCCATTTTCCCTAACTCTCTACTCCTATTCACCAAACAGTGACCCACCAACTAGAAAACTGCACACTGCCTTTACCCATTGGAACACAGGCACTCTTCAGTTACAACTGCATCAGTGGAGACATTCACCCGAACCCTGGTCCATCCCTTGAAACCCAATCTAACCCATCAGCTCCCACCATTACCCAATTCTAACCACAACCTACTATTAATGCACATAAATATCAGAAACATACACAACAAAATTCCATATCTATACATATGCATTGCTGCACACAAACCCAGGCAATATAATAATCAGTGGAACCTGGCTAAAACCAAACACTAAAAATGAAGAAATCCTTCCCCAGAATACAATATAATAAGGAATGACAGAGTGCACAACAAAGCTGGAGGGGTTGCAATACTTTTTAAAACACAGTAAACATCATCAGATACCCACGGAGTCACCCCAACTATCCCAACACAGAAATATCCATTATCCTTCTACACCTGAACAAGCACAAAACTGTTTGCATTGCTGCCATATGTATCCCCCCCCCAGGCAACAACACCTTATATATTGCCCCAGGCAACAACATTCCCATTTTTGAAGATGTCCTTCAGTGGTTTTCTATTCATTTAAATAAATAAACTATTATACTTGGGGTTGTGACTATAGACTTTTTACTTGTAAACACTGACTTCAGTTATCCTATTAAGCTATTCCATTTTACTCACTAGAGTCAACAAACACAGCAGCAGTCACCCACTACTAGACTGGATCCTTACCCCATCACACTCAGACAAGCACCTTTGTCCGTCTCCCAGACAACATCATTGCTCATCTCCCCACATTTATTAGAAGACAAACTAATCACACTCCCAAACATGCAGTAATAAAACAAGTACACAGACTTTAATCTTTTAACAAAGACACCTTTATAAACTAACTCTCCCAATGCAAGTGGAACACTCAAAAAACTACCAGTAGAAGATGCTGTTAACCATTTCAATAACACATTCTTTAACAAACTAAAGGAGTTCGCTCCCATAAGATCAAAATGATTCAAAAGTAATCCTGCTCCATGGCTCAACAAAGAAACTAAACAGCTTATACTAAATAGAGAATAAAACCTGGAAGGCATGGAATAAAGAGAGAACACCACAAAAATGGCAAATTTTTAGACAAATTAGATAATGATGTAAAAAACAGGTCAAACTAGACAACATTGCATTCTTTCACCAACTTCAAGGCAATCACCACCACAATCCCAAGCAATACTGGACAATCATAAAACCCCTACTATACCATGGTCAAACCTCCAACACCTCATCTCCTACCACAGATAATGACAAATACCCCATAGCCACCCAATTCAACAGACATTTCTTTCATTCAGTCTGTCCTCTCACTCTAGTAGAATTTAATCCACTCTCCCATCTCTCTAACCCCACCAACAATACTCACAATACCATTCTCTTTTCTTTCCTCCACATACTTACCTCAGCTGTTGAAAATTACCTTCAGGAAACTGAAAACCACTGCACCAGCTGCAACCAAACTCCCACCCTAGTATTTCAAGTTAGCTGCTGACATCCTGGCATACCCCATCTCAATACCCATAAATAGATCTGTCATACAAAACTATATAGCCACTCTCTGTAAAAAAAAATTCACACATTATACCACTTTATAAAGGTGGATCAGCCACAGACTTGTCCAGCTAATGCCCCATTGGAATTCTCTCCCCTCTGTCCAAAATCTTAGAAAGACATACACACACTCCCCAACTCCTAACCCATCCCATGAGCAACAAACTAATCATCCCCACACAACATGGCTTTGGACTACAGCACAGCACAACAGCAGCTCATCTTAGTTTCTCAGAAACCACTAACACCAACAGAAATTATGATAACTTAATATCTTCCTTGTTCCTGGATCTGTCAAAAGCACTTGACAGAGTATCCCACCAACTCTTAATCAATGAACTATCTTTCTTATCACGGTCTCATTCAGCTCTTACTTGGTTCTGTAGCTATCTCTCCGACAGACAACAGGCCCTAAGAGAACCTGTATCCCTCCCTCCCTGTTTCCATCGGTGTGCCACAAGGGTCAATTCCAGACCAAGTACTCTTCAATATTTTCACAAACAACCTGCACAAACTCAACAAACCTGCCACCTTACTACAATATGCTGACAATGCCACCATCATCTGCTCAGCCTCATCCCTATCACCACTTCAGCAAATGACTCAAGACTCATTCACTTCCACAGAATGATGGCTAAAGGCTCATCAGCTAATCTTAAATACCAAAAAAAAAAGAAAAAAAATCAAAATGAATGGTTTTCACATCCAGATCTCTTTCAACAACCAGTACACCTTTTAATATTACCTCAACAAACACCACCACCATAGAAACTACAACAAATACCAAATTACTAGGAGTCATAATAGACAATAACCTAAACTTTGACCTGCATATCACCCAGGCCATCAAGAAAACTCACCAAAGCTGGGCTTCCTCAACCAAAACAAACCCTACCTCAAAGACTCCTCAAGAAAATCCTAAGCATCATCCTACTTTTTCTATGCATCGCCCATATTAACAGGCATTCAAGCCAGCCTACTAAATAAACTAGAGGCATGCTTTAACAAAATAGCCAGGTTTGCAGCTAATGCATCCTACTGTTCACACCACTGCTTAAAGGTCATGTCTAAAGGAGAGAAACTTTTTTTGTGCATAAAGAAGCGTTTGAATGAATCTTTATGCATGTAAACACCTTTTTATGCAAAAAAACAAGCATCTTTAGGTTTTAAAAATAAAATTACTTTAAAAATTGCTTTTGAGCATAGAAGTCTAAACTTACACAGCTGTGTTTAGGGCATTAATATTAGTGGGTGGGACGTAGGTGGTTATGTCACTTGGGTTCCAGCCCTAATTATGATAGATTATCATGGGAAAATAAAAGCTACTTTTTTACCAAACCATTAATTTAACAGTTTAGAAATTACACAACTTGACATGCAATTACTTAGTCACCCAAATTGACATACTATCGCCATCCCACCCACTAATATTAATGCTGCAAACACAGCTATGCCACCTTAGACTCCACCTTCAGAAGCAATTTTTAAAGTAATTTTATTTGTAAAATACAATAAGATGACCTTTGGTTTTGGTATAAAAAAGTGCCTGAAGGCATAGAGATGCATGCAAACACTGTTTTTATGCTAAAGCCAAAGGTCGTTTCACCCTTTAAACATGATCTTTAATACTTAAGAAGCTCATCTGGCTAGAACTACCTAATCACCTTACATTCACTCAACTTCAAATGTCCCACAGAATAATACATAAAACACACACACATTCCCTTCTCTACAAAACATTTTCAAGCACTACTTCTGACCGTGCTGCCTTCCCTCAGGTAATCACAGCCTACTAATAACTTCCAAATCCTGTAATACAGTTGTAGACTCAATATATCCTATGGCACCAGACAGTGAAACTCTGTGCCTGCCTCACCAAAACAGGACAGCTGTGCATCTAGCTTTAAGCACATCCTAAAACAGTACCTAAACTCATCCTGGCTCTGTTCTTGTTCACACCTTCTCTCTCTCTTTCTCTCAGATCTTTGCAGATCATCACCAACCCCTAAATCGTCAGCTCTCCTACCTTATCCTGTAAATCTAAGTAAATCCTATGTATATTTGTAAGGATATACTGCTTTTCATCACTTCTACGTAAATGATATTTATACTGTTTTTATGTAAATGCAACCGGTTTATTATTGTGTAATACTCCTACATAAATCAAATAATATTAACCTCTGTCTTGACTGTATTACCCCTTATATGATTATAAAACCTCATTTCCGCTGTTAAGAAAATGAAATTCTTTTTTTCTCTTTGAAATTTTTTTTTTGTTGTAATTTCTGTAATGGAGCTTTTCTCCCTGGGCCTTTGCTAAAAATGGGCCTGAGTGCCCAGCTGGATCATCATGGTAAAAAAGGCAATAAATAAATAATAAATATTTTTTTCATTACTTTGCTTTCCTTAATTTTTATTAGTGGCTGCCTCTCATACTACATTTTAAGGGGCATTTGAATGTCAAACTTGAAACAAAAGCTTGTTGAATTATTTGCTCTGTTCCAACTATGATCAGTGTTCAGGTTTGATAAGTCTGACCGCTGTGATCACAAGGTGTTTATTACACTCAGCAGTCATGTGTTGCACTCACATTTTAACACTGTATTGAAAATTAGAGCCTTTGGTGTTAATCTCCCCTCCCCGAACTCATGGACTTGACTCAACAAAAATCTGCAATATTGCAATCCTGCTATAAGAAATCTCAAAAGGAAATAATATACACTTTTATAGAAAACGTAGTGTAGAATAATATGCAAATCAAACACTGCCAGAAAATCAGGAAAGTAAGATGAAAATGTTTTCCCTTCTTTGTAGCACTTCAGTTAAAGAGGAAATTGATTGCTTTGTGGCATGAAAACAAATTAAAAAAAATGTGCCGGTACAATTTGCTTATACATTTCTGTCTGAAAACTAAGCCTGACACCCTTACTTTTGTTCAAACTCATAACTGCAGCTCCAGGCTACACTAACCTACATGGACAGACTCAAAAAACTCCAGCTATTCTCTGTCTCATATCATCTACTAAGAGATGGTCTCTGCGTGACTTACAAAGCCATGTCTGACCCAGCTCAGTTAGAAATGATACATCTAAAGAAATCCCAATCCCTCTGCACCACACACTCCAGAGACCTCAACCTCATTACCACAAACAACAGAACAATGCCGGAGGGACAGGTTCATTACCCAGAGACTGCACATGCTCTGGAATAGACTCCCATAGATGTCAAGCAGAGCACCTCACTGGCCCTCTTCAGAGAAATCTTGATGAGTGGATGGGAAATAGAAAATTCACCCTAGGGATCACTCCACTGGCTCTACTTGATAGAGGCACAAGGAACGAACATTGAGCGGCACAATGCCCAGGCACTTCTATGGGCTGGGCCTGTAAAGGCTCCAGGGCCATTAGCCTAGTACACACCTATGAACCTATGCATCTCTCGTGTAATGCTGGGTGATCTCTGACTGTTAAGTCACATTTAAATTCCTATTTTTTTAAGAGCCATTATTTTTGAATGACTTTGTTCTTAGACTCAATGACCTAATCTAATTACTCTGCCTAATCTAGCCTTTGGGATGTAACAGATGATGAGACAAACATAGCAAAGAAATGCAAGATTTTACAAAAAGGCAAACAGTAACAAGTTCAAGCACAAAATGAATGGAATTATTATTAAATGATGCTTTTCCTGCACAATGCACTTTTAGTGTTGGATTTCAGGGAAAGAAAATACTTAAATGACTGCTAGTGTACACAAGCCACCTGGAAATGTCATGAGAATCAACGATAATTTGAAACACAATAAATTTAGGAATAATTTCTGATTCCAGAATCACAGTGCTAGTGGGAACATAAAACCTTTGAACTGGCAAAACAAACAATAGTTGAAACAAATTGCTGTGCTGTGCACAAGCACAGAGATTCCCTGGGCTTTGTTAATGCTAACTTCCTGGAACAATTAGTCAGACTACTCACTAGATAAAAAAACATCTTGGACCTTGTTCTTACCAATAAGAGGGCATCTTGTACCATCCCTTATGTATCATTGCCCCTCATTATGTCTGGTCATAAAGCTGTGTCATTCAAAATAAAATTGAAAGCAGAAGCCTCCTCCACCCATGGTACCTTTAGAAACTTCTTTAAGATACCTACCTACTCCTAACCAATACTTTGGCAAGCTTCAAATGCCCACTAAACCCTGAAAAGTCTGCTGCTTTTTCAAGAATGTACATCACCAAACTCTCCCAGCATTAAAATAAGTGCAGGGTGCACTCCAAAACAATTAGCCATGGTGAAACTATAATATCAACAGACTATGCAATGAAACAAAGAAAATATTAGCCAAAAGCAACTCCCCCAATAATAGAGTTTTGGATATTAAACAAACAACTCAAGTTCTTAGTTAAATCCACAAAAGCCACATTTGAGGCGAAGACAGTCACCCAAGCTAAAGATAAACAAAAGGCATTTTTCGGTTATTTTCAAATTCTCAAGAGAACAATACAGCAGATGCTGAAGATATAGGTAACCTAGTGCCTGCTTTTATCCCTCTTCCCCCTCATCTAGCTATCCAACAAGAAATATCTGAAACTGATCCCCTCCTCAGCTATCAGATAGAACAAGTCCTTAAAGTGCTTTCAAAAGCTAAGAATACTGCATTGATGAGTCCCAAGAATATCATTGGATGCATCCTGAACAGTGCAAAGCATGCTTTAACTAAGCCTCTAACACTTTTCAACCCCAGGCTTTGTACAGCTGAGTATAGAACAGTCATCTCCATGCAGACCCTCTACTGATCCAGGCAATTACAGACCCACAAGTCTGACCATAAGCCATGGAATGGATCATCATGGGGTTAATCATTAAGGACATAGGTAATCTCCAGACACTGGATTATTCTAAGTTTTGATTTGAGAAAGACTGGTCATCCTAACCTGTTGGACTTCTTTGAAAGGCTCAACAAGGAAACTGATTTAGGTAAAACAGTGCACACCACCTATTTCGACCTAGCCAAGGCCTCTGGCACAATCCCCCACTCAGGCATAGGAGAAAAGTTCAGCAGACTAGGAATAAATCCCTACATCACCCACTGGATCACCAGCTGCTTTGTGGATAGAATGCAACACATTAAATTAGGGGAAGCTGCCTTTACAAAAAGAACAGCTGCCACTGGAGTCCCACAAGTCTGGATGTTAGGGGCCTCTCCTGTTTGTCATCTGTATCTCAAAGATAAAGCCAATATTAAAGAACTCTGGCTGACTATGTCTATAGATGACTGCAAGCTGGGTGTACTGTTATAAATATCAAAAAGCCTTTGCCTTCCTTCAGGAAAGATTGTCCCAAACAAATAATTGCTGCCAGAATCATGGACTAAAGCTAAATGCAAAAAAATGCATTACCATATCCTTTTGTAAACTGCCCCACTCTGAACTACCATAATGAGAATGCACTCCTAGGAGGTGACCCATTTATTTGGGATTGGATAACTTATGGGACAGCTACCTACTTTTGACTGATGTGTATCCACTGTGGTGCAGAAGTCCTTCTATACTGCACAGCTTATTAATAAAGGTATTGCTTCTAGGTCCAGGGATGTGACTGATCCCCTCTATTTAGCCAGCATATGTATAATGCTCCCTTTTGCATGTATCTGTCGAGACATATGCAACAACTGGAATGCCCATAGGGATACTTTACAAAATGGATCCTTAGCTTAAACAATTTTCTATATATGGATAGTCTCAAAGCTCTATTACTATATTCGGTCTCTTGCAAACTGTTAAGAGATGACCTGTATTTGGTATAGAAGGCATCCTCTGACCCATTCCTGATGGGCATATTGCGCATAAGCAAATCAAAAGGCACTAAAAATGTTAGGTCCATGGATCTAAACTTCCACTGCAGCATCAAAAGAACAGTTTGGAGGCACAGGTATATCTTGCAAAGAATACCACTACTCTGGAACAGACTCCTTATCCATGTAAAACAAACCTCATCCCAGTCCATATTCAAATGTAACTTGGATCTATGGATGGGAAATTTGGAATTTACTCCAGGGCTGCTGCCTACTTTACTAATGGACAGAGGCAGCTATTAAACAATGTATACCATGCTTGGAGCCCTTATAATATCTATGATAACCACCCAGCTATTATCACAATGTGTAATATGAATCTAGTCCATGAAGGGATAAAGGTACTTGTAACGCCAGACAGTTTGGAAACTTAGCAAGGCTTAAATGGCACACAAAGACAGATAGCCTAGTACTAACCTATGAACAAATTTTGGGAATCATTTCTGGTATAAGAATCACATTAGTAGTGGGAGCATAATACTTGTGAACAGGTAGAACAGGAATATGACCTTTACTAGTACATATCTCATTTCATATATATGATAGAAGGAGGAGACGGTAAGCCTGTTGTCAGCCCTTTAAGTTTAAAATTCAATTTCCCCTCCATCTTTGCCTTTCTCACTCACCACATCTCCATAGGTCTCATACCTTCCTGAATGCCTTTGCAGATTACCTCTCTACTATCTATTCCTGCAGTCCATTCAACAAGTCTAGCCATTTCTGTGAAGAGGATTCTTAGATCTAGGAGGAGTTATTCCATATCTGCTGACTATAGCCCTTCCTTCATCTTCTGTCCTTTTTGTGCAGTATGACCCCTTCACATGTCCCTGCTATGACCTTCTGCCCCAGCATTATATCCAGACTCTCTCTTCCTGTGTCAAGTGAGAAAAGCTCGGGACCCTTTTGTGTTTGATTGTACCCCTTGCCCTCCATTACATACCCCACTTTAAGTGGCTTCCCTCTGGATTCCTTTCAATAGCATAATCTAAATGTCTCTGTATGCCCTCCAGAAGTGCATACACACTATGCCCCAAAGTAGCCATAAGGCAAAGAAACCACAGGCTATCTAGTATGTCAATGTCATATGTGGACAACAAACGTGTGGAAGATCATAATCCAATCCATTTATGCATTCTACCATTTTAAAGGGTTGAGATGCAAATTAAAACTTTCTTAAAATATTCCTTCAATACATATCCTTAAACAGTCCTTTATAAGACTACATTGGTGGTACCAATTGCATACCATGTTACTCGGTATACTGGTTAACAGAAAAATAACTGTTTCGGTCATTGTTTAGTAGCCTTACTGAAGTCCAGTTATGACTGCCTTTATTCCATAAAGATGCATGTTACTTAAAATACTGATAAATTGCTTATACAGAAGCTGCTTTAGCTGCTTTATATAATTGGGTTTCAGGATAAGAAATATTATTTTGGAAAATTATTTTTCTATATATTTTCAGACTGTCTAGTTCTTAAAAATGACATTAACATATGCTAAATCTGTGTTTATATATATAAAAACAAACCACCATCTTCAAAATTCTTTTTTATAACCTCAAAATGTTGTCTTTGGTTCTAACTTAAAAATACTAAGTTGTGTTTTCATTTTGAAATACATTTTCTTCTGCTTTTGAGAAGCTCTAAGATTATTCAGTGAATACCTGTCATCTTCACTGCTTTAAATAATCCATGTGTTTTATTTCTATAATTGTAAGATTAGGTTTCACTTAAATGTTGTTTGATAGACATAAATACAGTAGGCCTAGAAATGCAGCCATATTAAAGCAGACATATGTCTATTTTACATGATACATTCTGTTTCAATATAAATGAATGTTTCAGTACAAATTAATAGTCTTCAGTCAAGAATACTGATAAGAATAAAATATGCATTACATTAAGTACAAACAGGCTTGGGAACCAAGGTTAAAGAGGCAGGTAGGACTTGTAGGAAATTTACAGGGTTTTGGTATTATTTAGGAGAGAGACTTCTAAAACAGAGGCAAGTCAGTAAGTTAGTTAACTCGGACTGATACACAGAAAGCCTTTGCAGAGTAGCAGGGGCGGCTCGTGGCATCGGGCTGCCGGACTGCAGCCTCCTCAAAATAAAAAATAGAAAAAAAAATTAATTGTTAAATTTCGCGCATGCGCAGTAGTCCCGACTACTGTCGGTCTATGCGCATGCTCAAGGCAGTCAGGCAGTCCCCATAGGGGGACACAAGGAGACGTCTGTGCACTTTTAAAGTGCACAGACTCGCTGGGATTATGTGTCGCGTCCGGACTGCAACAGCCAGAACAGTCTCGTCATCGGGAAGGAGCTTTGGGATCTTGTCAGGAAGGAGCTTTGCTTGGGATCTCGCGGGTCTTTGGGAGTATTGCGCAGGCAGGATGTACGTTAGCTGGATCTATTCAGGTAAGTGTATGGTGCTTTTTACTTTTATTTTACAATGGATTGACTTTATGGTGTGTGTATGGTGCTTTGGTTTACTGGATTGACTTTATGGTGTGTGTATGGTGCTTTGGTTTACTGGATTGACTTTATGGTGTGTGTGTGTGTGTGTAAATGCCCCAGGTGCTCATGGTGGTGTGGTAGGGAATAAACTCAGGCTTGAACCCTGTACCCTGTATGCAGGTGTTAAAGACTTGAGTTCCCTACCCACCACCATTTGTAAAAAAATTGCAGATTTTTGCCTCATATTCGATCTGATCTGTTCCTCATAATATCTGTGGTTTGTAAATGTTGCAATGCTTGATATTTGATGGTGTAGTAGTAGCATTGTTGCCTCACAGCTGCAGGTTCTCGGGTTTGATTCTTGGCTGGGGTTCCTTCTTTGTGGGGTCTGTATCTTCTCCCTGTGTTTGTGTGGGTTTGCTTTTGTGGTCCTCCCATGTTACAAAGACACGTCTGCATTATTTCTTCCTGGGCCTCTGCTGAAAATTGTTTTTTTGTTCCAAGTCAGACTGTCCTGATTAAAAAATGTTAAATAAAATTGACAGGCATTTGAATTTCAGACTTAAGGGTTTCTGAATGTTTAATTCCTTGCATATTTGATGGTGCAGTGGTAGTATTGTTGCCTCACAGCTATAGGTTTTCTGGTTTGATTCTTGGTTGGGGTGGCTTCTGTGTGGAGTCTGCATCTCCTCCCAGTGTTTGTGTGGATTTGCTCTGGTGCCCTGCCATTTTACAAAGACGTGTCTGCAGTATTAATCCCTGCGTCTCTGCTGAAAATTGTTTTTGTTCTGTCAGCATTAAAATTGACAGGCATTTGAATTTCAGACTTCAGGTTTCTGAATGTTTAATTCCTTGCATATTTGATGGTGCAGTGGTAGTATTGTTGCCTCACAGCTATAGGTTTTCTGGTTTGATTCTTGGTTGGGGTGGCTTCTGTGTGGAGTCTGCATCTCCTCCCAGTGTTTGTGTGGATTTGCTCTGGTGCCCTGCCATTTTACAAAGACGGGTATGCAGTATTAATCCCTGCGTCTCTGCTGAAAATTGTTTTTGTTCTGTCAGCAGTAAAATTGACAGGCATTTGAATTTCAGACTTCAGGTTTCTGAATGTTTAATTCCTTGCATATTTGATGGTGCAGTGGTAGTATTGTTGCCTCACAGCTATAGGTTTTCTGGTTTGATTCTTGGTTGGGGTGGCTTCTGTGTTGAGTCTGCATCTCCTCCCAGTGTTTGTGTGGATTTGCTCTGGTGCCCTGCCATTTTACAAAGACGGGTATGCAGTATTAATCCCTGCATCTCTGCTGAAAATTGTTTTTGTTCTGTCAGCAGTAAAATTGACAGGCATTTGAATTTCAGACTTCAGGTTTCTGAATGTTTAATTCCTTGCATATTTGATGGTGCAGTGGTAGTATTGATGCCTCACAACTATAGGTTTTCTGGTTTAATTCTTGGTTGGGGTGGCTTCTGTGTGGAGTCTGCATCTCCTCCCAGTGTTTGTGTGGATTTGCTCTGGTGCCCTGCCATTTTACAAAGACGGGTATGCAGTATTAATCCCTGCGTCTCTGCTGAAAATTGTTTTTGTTCTGTCAGCAGTAAAATTGACAGGCATTTGAATTTCAGACTTCAGGTTTCTGAATGTTTAATTCCTTGCATATTTGATGGTGCAGTGGTAGTATTGTTGCCTCACAACTATAGGTTTTCTGGTTTGATTCTTGGTTGGGGTGGCTTCTGTGTGGAGTCTGCATCTCCTCCCAGTGTTTGTGTGGATTTGCTCTGGTGCCCTGCCATTTTACAAAGACGGGTATGCAGTATTAATCCCTGTGTCTCTGCTGAAAATTGTTTTTGTTCTGTCAGCAGTAAAATTGACAGGCATTTGAATTTCAGACTTCAGGTTTCTGAATGTTTAATTCCTTGCATATTTGATGGTGCAGTGGTAGTATTCTTGCCTCACAGCTATAGGTTTTCTGGTTTGATTCTTGGTTGGGGTGGCTTCTGTGTGGAGTCTGCATCTCCTCCCAGTGTTTGTGTGGATTTGCTCTGGTGCCCTGCCATTTTACAAAGACGTGTCTGCAGTATTAATCCCTGCGTCTCTGCTGAAAATTGTTTTTGTTCTGTCAGCAGTAAAATTGACAGGCATTTGAATTTCAGACTTCAGGTTTCTGAATGTTTAATTCCTTGCATATTTGATGGTGCAGTGGTAGTATTGTTGCCTCACAACTATAGGTTTTCTGGTTTGATTCTTGGTTGGGGTGGCTTCTGTGTGGAGTCTGCATCTCCTCCCAGTGTTTGTGTGGATTTGCTCTGGTGCCCTGCCATTTTACAAAGACGTGTCTGCAGTATTAATCCCTGCGTCTCTGCTGAAAATTGTTTTTGTTCTGTCAGCAGTAAAATTGACCGGCATTTGAATTTCAAACTTCAGAATACATAGTAGCACAACCTTTTTTTCTAGCAATTTTCTAAGTTTATAAGATGAATATTTTAAATTTGTCCCTATTTTTGGGACTGTATTCCCCCATTATTGGCTTCGTCCAGGTTTTTGTGCTAAGGTTGACAGCTATGGCAAGAACTGAATTCACTGAATATGTTTGAGGGCTGTATTCCCTCATTACTGGGTTTGTCCAGGTGTTTTGTACTAAGAGGTTGACAGCTATGGTGAGAACTGAATTCACTAAATAATAGCCGTTTAAGTTTCAGTCTTCCTCTCTTTTACAAAGCAGCTGATGTGGAGTAGTGGTATGTTACTCTGTTTTTTGCTCAGGGACCTTGGCAGTAAAATGTATGGTGGCGACACAACATGTTATTCTAGCAACTTTCCAAGATTATACAAGCAATGTTTAATGTGTCCCTGGTTTTTGGGCTTTTGACCCCCCCCCCAATACATTTTGGCTTTTTCCAGTTTTCTTGAGCTGCGAAGTTGAGATGCAGTTGAGTATTGAGTAGATTTTACAAGGAGCTGAGAGCTGCAAGGGAATAGAAGTTTAGTGCTTTGCCTAGTTAATACTATAGCACAACAGGTTTTGTACTTGCTTTTGATGCAGAAGGCTGTGGGTTCTACTCCCACAAGGGGTGGATGCTGCCGTACTGAGAATGTTCTCCTTGGTGAAGATACTAACTATGAGTCTGTTATCAGTTTGCCATCCATTTCCTCTTGCAATATTATTACTAGCTTATCATTTTTTAATGTAATATAGGCAATTTATTCCTGAGGGGCAACAAACACTTTATTTTACGATGAAACCATGAAATATAAAGGTGATTGCTAGCAGCAACCGCTTCATTAGTTACAGATTTCTTTAATGTGGAATTATTTAGATGACTTACTTCAGAGATTGTGCATATTTACTGATAAAGGTGGACTGTAGAATTGTGCATATTTACTGATAATGGTGGACTGTAATGGTGGACTGTAGAATTGTGTATATTTACTAATAATGGTGGACTGTGGAAGTCTGAGTAGACTTTTTTTATGATAAATGTTCTCAACTGGGCAGTTTTGCCATTATGGGTGCATATGGTTTGTTTCATTGCTTACTGGAAAAATGTTCAAAACAAATTTAAAACACCCTCTAACAAGTGTACTGTATTGTACAAGGAATATCATTTTAGTACAATGAGGAAGGTGTATCAAAGAGCACATGTATGTTTCATATGCAAGGGGCCTATGATTTGAAAACAGCCCAAAATTAATCTTTATCTGCCACTGGCAAAATGTATTTTCTTTGAATGTGGGTTTCAATGCTGTTTCAATGAATGTGAGTTTCAAGGGCAGAGAAGTTTTAATGCTAAGTTTTCATTCTGATACTGCATTGCTTTGTTTAACAGATGACTTAGTGTTTGTGCTGTAAAATACAAAATAAAACTTTCAAATTAAGTCCAACTCATCATAGAAGTAAAGCAGTATGCACATTAGTGTTTATGGTAAATGGAGTGAAATAGCCAAGTAATGGTTCAGTGGAATGGCTGCAGAGGCTCCATTCAACCATTATTTTGTCAGGGGGGAAGGGCAGCAAACTCAGACAGGCCCAGCTGAACTATACCTCCCAACTGTCCAGATTTTCAAAGAATGAATAGATTTTTGCTTCTTATTTTTGGTTTGTTCTTCATAAAATTTGTAGTTTTCTGGCAAATTGAAGTCACTAATAAGTTTCAGACTTCATAACCTTCAGAAAAATGCATGTTAAAGTAAGAGCTGTTCTATCAACTGTCTCAATTTATACAAGAGCAATTTTTAGTACTGTTTATATGTGCCCCCAATATATTTGGCCTTGTTCAAATTTACTGCATTAACAGGTTGAGAGATACATGCCAATACATTGCTTTATAGAATTAGGCATAGCCAACATCTCAACTGTCCCCAATTTTGGGCTCAAAATGTTGCTCTTCCCCCTAATAATCCCTCTGCAAAATAGCAATTTTGGAAGAAAACATGGAGGGTTTACAATTAAGAAATAACTGTAATAATCAAAGTTATAGATTACTTGAAATGCATGTAGATTCTTTTATTTTGTCAGCTGCTCAAGGTAGCAGTACTAATATTAAAGTGTCCCTTCTTTGACAGGTAGCAGCTGTATTGTGTGTCTATTTTATATTTTTGCATCACATTTTTGGTCCATTTTTCATAAAATTGTGTTTTTTGGCAAATTAGTGACAAATCACTAAAGAATGAAGTTAGAAAATGACAGACATTTGAGTTTCAGATTTTATACCCTTCAGAAAATTCATACTAATGCAAGACCTATTCTATTATCTTTCTAAGTTTATTACAGCAATATTTAAAAATTGTCCTTATTTTTGGGCCTTTGTCCCACTTCTGTGTATGGCTTTGTCCAGATTTCTTGCTCTTGAGGTTGAGAGGTATGACAAATGTGTCAGGGCCATCACAGTCAGCCAGAGAGATTTCAAATTGTGACATGCTTGTTGCACCCCACTCCCCCATGTAGTGACTCTGGATGTGTCCAAGCAAGGCAAGGAGTAGTTGTATCTACCTTGGATGGGGAGGACACACTGCATAAGTACTACAGTGGCTTTTCATCTGTCCTTGATTTTGCAGAATGGACTGGTTTCTGTCATATTTTTGTACTATTGATTTATGCTTATTACTCAAAGTGCCTGTTGCTCTGTGTTTAAGTAGCAATGCTTTAATGAGCATAAGGTAGCTTGTCTGAGATCGTAAGATGCAAGTAAGCTTTAATAAGCATACTGTTAAAGAATTGCCAACATTGAAAGCCTTTCTGTTGTTGCCATGCAGAGAATACTTGACTAGATAATGTATAAGCCTTGGGTATTAAAGGACAGGATTCCATTATTTTAAAAAGCTCATTACACTTGTTGGAGACTTCCAGTCATCTCTACAGACTTTACCCGTAAACTAAACAGAATGCCAATCATGTGTGGTCCATAACCTGTACAGTAATCCTTTAAGCAATGTATCTTGAGCTTGTTTCTTGTTTGCTTTTCATTTTTTACTTTTATCATGTTTTCCCCATGAAACAAGTTGTCAGGCAGCAGGTCTTTTTTGGATAAGAAACATTTTTACAAGTGGGGGCATCACATAGATTTCTACTTTCAGCATGTTACTTGGTACTTTAATAAAGCTGAATATATTATATATTAGAACTGCAGTGCAAGGAGAAGTGGTTTGAGTTGAGTGCTTCTGTTTTTTCTTATACTTGATTTTGACTGGCATTCCAGTAATGTATTTAAAAAGTAATTTATTTTTTCATGCTCACAACTTTTTGTTTCCATCTAGATATTAAGTAAGCTGTCATGCAGCCAATGCATTGAAATATTTTTATTCTTCTACACTTATTTTTGTCTTGATTGGACTTTCATAATGATGGTTTGCCACCCAGGGCAGTGTATTTAATTAAAGTTAGTTTTTTTGTGGTTTTGTGCATAGCTGCTCCCCTTTCTGATTGACCACACCCCTTCCCCTTGACCCCACCCATTCAGCTGTCTCCTGCAGCCCCCCTGTGATTTGAAGTCACCAGCCGCCACTGCAGAGTAGTCCATAAAGGTTTGGTGCACATACTCAGGAGGAAGCATTATAGAATATTAATTATATTATTTAGCAGAAAAGAAAGAATTCTGAGTACGAAGAGTGCAGAAGCCACAGACATTATAATTCAGTCTCTTTCAGTTTATCAGCACTGTTATTGGAGTCAGTAAGATTTGATTTAGATATAGTTAACATCTACCCACCACTGTACATAATAAAACACTCTTAACCAAACTACAGTGTTTGCAGACTTTAATTCTGAAAGATACAAGAAGATTTGGCACATAAAAGACTGACTTGCCCCTGTTTAGCACAGTTCTAAGTAATTAAAAGATAAAGACATTCATTTCAGACTTATTCCAGTATCTCCCAGTTATTTCCAGTTTCATTCCAATATTCTACAGTCCTATCAGTTCTAACAATGGCAAGCCAGCCAGAAGCCAAACGTAGGGAAATCCCTCTACTTTTTTTTTATTTTTTTTTTTTGCATGAGAATGACAGGATATTTTGCACTTAAGCTATCATCAACTCAGGCAGACGTGCCTCATCCAAAAGTGAACACTTTAAATGTGTATCACCTCTCTGTTCTATCCTACAATATCAGTAATGAAACATTAATTCAAGCACCTGGTATGGAGGTGGAACCAAACACTTTCACAACTTCCTGCCATCAGAGTTGAATGTGTTACTTACAGACTACTGAAACTAGTCTGCCTTATATTCAAGTGTGCAAGTGGTTGCATTTCATTAGCTTGCTACACACACATTGTCACTTGCTCTAAATGGCAAGTGTCCTAACGTCCTGTAGCCCAATCCTACTTGGTTATCTAACCCTCCTACCACCAGACCTTGGTAAATTGCATAGCCTTCCCTATAACTCCAATCCCGTCTTTAACACTAATTTGAATCCTTGCTCCCTAACCCATCTAAAACTCCCCTCCCTAAACCTAAATTCCACCATCACTGCCTAACTCTAAATCATACCTCTCAACCTGGAAACATCAAAATCTGGACAAAGACCCATGAAAAGTAGGTACAACCAGCCAAAAATCAGGGTGCTGATTAACATAAAAATTGCGTACGTAAACCCCACCCACTCTGATGGAATTGTCAAATACCAACATTCAAACACAAACTGAAGAACAGACAAAATGTTATATTAAATAACACAAAATATAACCAGAAGTTTATTTTTGCAATCCAGCAATTTATATAAAAAAACAGTTCTGGTACCAGGTGTAAACTATAGAGAAATCCATCAGACTTTAATGCTTTACTACATTTTCCAGCTGCTACCCTAGTTATCTCAAGTGGTCAAACTGTAAGAACACAGATCTATATCAGATGACAGGGTTTATAAAAAAGATTGTGTTACACTGATGGACAGGTTTATGAACAATTAAGAACTAAGTCACTGGTTATCAAACAAAAAATAAACTGGGAATAGAAATATAAAAAGACTACAGTCTCAATTCAGCTCAAAGTGATCAGCATAAAACAGTTTACAAGACACACATATACAAGTATATATGTGTATGTGTGTGTGTGTGTGTGTGTGTGTGTGTGTGTGTGTGTGTGTGTGTGTGTGTGTGTGTCTCAGACACAGCTCCACGTGGTCCTGTTGAGTCTTCCTGGCTACAGAGAACTGAAAAAAAGCGACTGCTTTCCTGATTAAGTATCCTGCTGTTTTTTTATATTTGTTTTACCTTCTACTACTTACCTAGAGCAAGCTTTAACTGTTTTCATAGTTATTTACTGCATTTTTTATTATCTGCACTTAAAAGTACATTTTAGTCGAAATTAGTCTAATTCAAGTCGAAAAGTGTTTGTTTGCTGTTTAATTTAATTGTTTGGCTGCCCACTAAAGTGTGCTAGCCTGTACCACTGACTTATTGCATTTTCTGCATTTAGCGCGGAGTTGCCACTAGAGCACCATCGGGCAGCGCCGGTTAAACTATTTGTGGCTCTGTAAAGTCTGCTCTTCATTTTTTCCCTTAGAACTGCTCTACTTGTAATCTAAACAGTCTAATCTCTATCTGTAAAGCTCAGCACTTCTTCCTAAAGCATTTTTAGTCAGGTAAAGCACTTCTATATTATACAAAGTACTTCACTAGCTTAAAACCCCCTTGAGTACCCACTTCCCTATAGGTCCTTTCTGACTCAGTTACACAGCAAACTTTTTCATTTCTTCTAGCATGTCAAAGGGTCAGTTGCTAGCGTCCCTCCTGCTCAGCTGGTGAATCTGGGAATATTGAGGCAATGTTACAATTGCCTCATGTACACAGACAACCCTCTCCTCCTCCCACAAAGCACAAATACATGCGAGAGATGCAACTATATAGCCAAACTGGAGGCTGAGCTCTCCCAACTCAGGACTGGCAAAACCAGACAGGAGGAGAAGGTAACCACACACACCATAAACCCAGTCTCACATAGAACTATCATAACTACAAATCAAACACATAAACACACAAAGACATACTCGGAGGCACTGATCAAAAATCTACCAAAACAGCAGAGGCCTCCAAAGCAGACACCCAAACAACTGCCACCTCATGACATAACACAAGCAACACATAGCTCACAAAGTCAGTGTGCAAATCAGTCACGCCGTTAAGGCCAAACACAATGCCAGACACACTTGTCATAGGTGACTCCATAGTCAGACACACTGACGTCCCACTCACCAGACTGAACAAGGAGAGGGTCACAGTAAGCTGCCTGTCGGGCGCTAGAATCCGCCACATAACACAAGCACTCAGGTCACTCCACAGCAAGTACAAGTATGTCTCAGTCATTGTCCATGCCGGTGTGAATGACCTGAGACGTACCTCCCTGGACTACATGAAAAGAGACATAAAGGAGCTGTCAGATTATGTAGCCCAGGCTGGTATGACCCTGACCCTGAGCAGTATCCTACCTTCACCAAGAATGATGCCACAATACAGAGACAAAATGATCAGTTTTAATAATTGGCTTAATTTCTGGTGTCATTCTAAGGGGATCCAATGTCTGTCTGCCTGGAATGACATGCTTGACAAGCCACGCTGCAAGGGACAGCTTGCACCTGTCATCCCTGGGTTTCGGATATTGGCAAAGGCTCTTGCCACCCCATAGTGCCTTTTTTAGACAAGGCTCAAATTCTAAACCCACCGCCCTAGAAAATAATAATGGAAAAAACTAAGGGTAATGCTGCTCAATGCCAGAAGTCTAAATCTCAAGATGCACGCCTCAAGCCCTCCTCAGTATGGAGAACATCGATGTCTGTGCTGTGACTGAAACCTGGTTCAAAGCTCCTGAGAGCACCCGGCACTATCAGGTTTTACCTCATATCATGCGTTCCGCCCCAAAACCCGGACCGTACCACAAAAGGAGGGGGTGTATCCATATTCATCAAGGATACCCACACCTCCAGGCTGGTGGCAACTCACGAAGCATCAGAGACCATTCAGGTGCAATTAACCATAGGCAAAACTGCTCTACGGTTTGTAGCATGTTACAGGCCACCCTCTCAAACTCAGGAACCCCACACAGCCTTCCAGAAGACACTGGAGAGTATAAATGTCTCTCCAAACACCATCATATTGGGTGACTTCAACTACCCAAATATAGACTGGGAACATTACTCAAGCCCCAACACCCTAGCCCAAAGGTTTCTGGAGTTCATAAACTCAAATGCTATGGAACAACTTGTCACCATTCCCACAAGAGGTGAAAATATACTAGACCTGATCATCACAAACATGGGGACAAAATGTTCCACACCGGAAGTATATCCCTCATTGGTGAGATCAGACCATAAACTAATCTCACTGGAGATCCACATCCCGCCCCCACCCCCAACAAAAAAGACCACAGTGAAGAACTTCTCAAAAGCCAACTTCACACTTCTTAAGACTGGTGTGGTATCCTTCAAGGCCCCTGAGCCATTGGAAACCACAACCCACACTGCTGAATCCCTTACAAATGCTTTCTGAGCACCTCCAGGATTGCATGGATCAAGCAATCCCAAATAAAATCAAGACCCTTTCCACCAAAGGCAAGCGCCCGATCTGGTGGACCCCAGCCATAAACAAACTTTACAACAAGAGGAGAAAGCTACTACAACATAGAGCAAAATCCCTAAAAGGGAAGACATCTCTGATCAATACTAGTAAAAAAACTACGATCACTCATAAAATCATCCAAGGCCAACTTTGAGAGAAAAATCGCCAAGGACTCAAAAAGACAATCATAAGGCCTTCTTTAGCTATGTTAGAAATCTGGGTGGAAACTCCCAGATATGCTCAGAATTAGTCCAAAATGATACAAAAATCACTGAACCCACAGACATTGCAAACATACTGGCAGACAGGTTCAGTGAAAATTTCTCCCCTCCCTCCCCCCCAAAAGGAGAAATATCTATCCCAGCAGAGTGTAGCCTCCCAATCATCTCAAATGCCCAGGTGAGAGCTGCTCTCGCTAAAGCTAAAAACACAGCATCAATGGGACTGGATGGTGTCCCCGGCTGTGTGCTACACGAACTTAATGAGGAACTAAATCCACACATAAGGCTGCTGTTTAATCTTAGCCTTACCACAGGATACGTACCCAAAGAGTGGCGTACGGCAACTGTGGTCCCACTCCACAAAGGCGGTGCTTCTACGGACCCTGGTAATTACCGCCCCATAAGCTTAACAAGCCTGGTCTGCAAAGCTATGGAGAGGATCATAATGGAACTCATAAATAAAGACATAGGGGACCTACAGACATTGGATCCTACCCAATTCGGCTTTGTCAAGGGCAGATCATGCCTCTTGAACTTGGTCGACTTTTTTGAAACAGTCACCAAGGCCATTGATGAGGGTAAGACAGTTCACACAGCCTACCTTGACCTTGCAAAAGCTTTCGACACAATACTCCACTCGGATATCATAGAAAAGCTCACCAGCTTAAATGTAAACCCATATGTCACAAGATGGGTTGCAAACTGGCTCAAGGACAGAACCCACAGGGTTAGAGTCGCTGGTGCCATGTCAGACTCCAAGCTGGTCACAAGTGGTGTCCCACAGGGCTCAGTCCTGGGCCCCCTCTTGTTCGGCATCTACTTTTCAGAAGTGCAGGCAAACATAGGAGGATTGTGGCTGACAAAGTTTGCAGATGACTGCAAACTGGGCGCCATAGTTGAAAATCCATCGGACACAGATATCCTTCAGAGAGGTCTCATAGAAATGGATAACTGGTGCCAGAGCCATGGCCTTAAGCTAAACGCCAAAAATGTATAGTCATACCCTTTGGTAAAAACAAGGTAACCCCAAGTTACCACATAGGTGGCAATCCATTAAGCACAGAAGAGGTTATCAGGGACCTGGGGACCCAAGTTGACAGTAACCTTTCTTTTGACACTCACATTGCCAAAGTGGTTAGGAGGACCTTCTATATTGCCCACCTGATTATGAAGGGATTCACATCCAGATCAAGGGAGGTCATTGTTCCCCTGTACTCTTCACTTATCAGACCAATGATTGAGTACAAAGCCCCATTCGGAATGTATCTTACCCGACACCTGCAGCAATTGGAAAGACCCCAAAAGTTCCTCACCAAAAAGATAAAGGGGCTCAAAAATATGCCATATGCTGCCCGACTGAAGAAACTCCAGCTCTATTCAGTCGCATACCGTCTGCTCAGAGGTGACCTGTGCCTGACATACAAGGCCATGTCCAACCCGGAATTAATGGACATGCTCCACCTCAAAATCCAAATCCACCAGAGCCACAAGAGCAAGAGACTTAAACCTCAACACGGATATAAATAGGACGTGCTGGAGGGACAGATTCATCACCCAGAGACTCCCTATGCTGTGGAACAGAATCCCGGTCCATGTGAGACAGAGCACCTCGCTGGCTCTGTTCAAGAGGAATCTTGACCAGTGGATGGGAGATCGAGGTTTACCCGGGATCATCTCTGTATCACTGCTGGACAGAGGCATGGCAAACTAATGGGTATAGTATTCTTCAACCTAAGGGGTGGTGAAAGCCACACAACTCTGGCTAGGCTTATAAATGCCCTAGGGCAGATAGCCTAGTATGAACATATGAACCTATGTGTGTGTGTGTGTGTGTGTGTGTGTATATATATATATATATATATATATATATATATATATATATATATATATATATATATATATTTAGATCAGATACAAGTATATATAGACATATATAGATATCTATAGCTACTATTACAACTTCCCATATCAGATTACTTTTAACAGGGCCTTCTGCAGCTCATGGCTTATGTCACCAGCTATGCCATTATTACAGACACATACTGTTGCTTCAGACCAAGCCATAAATGACACTGATACACCTCAGCTAAGTGTCACAAATCGCATTAAAAATACTGCATATTTAAAACTCCACATTGCAATACCAAAAGCAGTGATGCACATTGGTTAAGAGATTAGTAGCATAAACTATAGTAAGTGGAGATGTACTAAAGAATTATTTAGTACAGCAATTATAAACACTATAGAAAGTATTTTAGTAAAGAAGTAGCTTCATAGAAAATCTTTTATATAATATAAATTCAACTGACTGGCCGCTTACAGTGCTAAAAAACTAAGCCTTACAACCAGTCTAAAGTTTCAAAATCCATTCAGTAAGTATTTAAGTTAACAAAACCAAAAACAGTAAAGAGTTAAAGCTCAGTAATGAAATTATAAGCATCCATTTTACAATCAGCTTCTGCTTTATAGCTAAATGCAGTACTGTTACAGCAGCACAGGAGGCTTTACTGCAGACTTACATCTGCATCATAATCAGAACTTTCAACAAATAACCAGGGACAAATCCAGAAATAATCAGGGGCATCTTTAAAATATAGTACAATTAACCTGTGGTATCTTCAGATCAAATAAATGGGAATTAATATCCATATTCTAAAGTAAATGAAGTCTGCTACTGTACTTATAGGTTCATAGGTAAGTGCTAGGCTATTGGCCCAAGGGCCTAAGTAAGCCTAGCCAACAAAGTTCCCTGACTTATGCCACCCAAGAAAGTTATTTTCCTGTACCCCTGTCAAGCAGAGCCACAGAAGTGATCCCCAGGGTGTATTTACTATTTCCCATCCACTCATCAAGATTTTTTTTGAAGAGTGCTAATGAGGAACTTTGCTTGACATAGATGGGTAGCTTTTTCCACAGAATGGGAAGTCTCTAGGACAGGAATCTATCCCTCCAGCATGTCCTGTTTATTGTGGTGACAAGGTTTAGGTCCCTAGAGCATGTAACTCTGAGGGATTGGGACTTCTTTAGGTGTAGCATGTTTAACAGCTCTGGGTTTGACATAGCTTTATATGTTAGGCAGAGATCACCTCAGAGTAGGAGACATGCTGCTGAGTAAAGCTGGAGTTTTTTGAGACGGTCAGTGTAGGGCATCTGTTTGAGGCCATTTATCCTCTTTGTGAGGTACTTCTGTGGCCTTTCCAGCTGCTGCAGATGTCTTGTGAGGTACATTCCAAAAGGGGCATTGTACTCTATAATTGGCCTAATGAGTGTCGAGTAGAGGAGAACAATGACCTCTTTTGTCCTGGATGAGAACCCTTTTGTGATGAGGATTTCCTAACTACTGTGGCGATGTGATTATCAAAGGAATAGTGTGTAGATGATTTTCTCAGTAGTTCCACTTATTTAAGTATAGCATATTTTCTGTAAAACCATTTTTGGAAGAGATTAAAGAGGGACTGAGCTAAAATTTGAGTCAAAAATCGAGGACGATTGAATGGTATGCCAAGAAGCTTACAGGTGGTTATGGCAGTCACTTAGTGAACAACCTAAATGTGCAACCACTGCGAAAATCGTCTACACACTATTCCTTACCGACAGCTACTTTATCTTCTTTGCCAGTTCTGTTATATTCCCAAACACATTCACTTGACTTGACGTAAACCCAAAAATATGCAAAGAAAGCACTAAGACTGAAATACTACACAGACAAGTAAGTATTCACAGTTTTAAAACACTTCCCTTATGAAGACACCCTCTTCTGGTGTAGCTCAGCGGATCTCACAGTGACATCTACAGGATTAATCTTGAATCCTCCACTGCCTAACTCTCTGTATCGTAAGTCTTTGCTGAAAATTTATCGGCTTTAGATATAATATCCCACTAAGAAAAGGAGCTACTGATCGTTTTTTTTTTTTAGGCTGTAAGTTTTCCTCCATTTATCAAGCGTTTATTATTTTTGATTTTCCCGTAACTAGTGAAGTTCTTAACTAACACTCATGCCTCTTGTTTCACTATAGGGCACCTCTAATTTAGTCATTTGTTTAGCTGACTTTCATGCATTTCCAGCCACTCTAAGCCAAAAGATTATTTTTTTTAGGTTAGCATGTTCAATTTACAAGGCATGTGCTATTCTCAGCCATTTAAATGCAGATTCACCTTTAATTAGACCTACTGAAGTGACATCATCAAGGGGCTCAGAATAAAATGTTCTCATACATGCTTTTCTTCAATACCCTATCAATTTAGTTATTTATTTAACATTTGCTAACTGGGAAAAGTCAGATTTGTAGCGAGCCGATCTTCGGCGCAGGCCCGTGGAGAAATGCTTCGAACTAATGTCTTTGTAATGTGGGAGGAAACCCACATGAATGCAGGGAAAACATGCAGACTCCACACAGAAGTCACCCCAGGCGAGAATCAAACCAGACAGCCTCTTGCTGTGAGGCAACAACTCAAACTGCAACCGCTGCTCCACTGCACTGCATCACACACTTGGTATTCTTACTAAAAAAGTGAAATGGATTGTGGGCGCTTTGGTTTTATTTAAAGTGACCAAAATGCATGTAGCTCAGCTACTTAAAAAAACTTTGTGAGAAAGGAAATTCAGGACAGGATGAGCCATTTCTCTGCTTGTTTACTTATTTTTTTTAATAATATGTGCTTGATACAGGGCATTGTCAGAAAATATGCAGGTGCAGGACTACTTCAAGCTCAAACTAACTGAGGTAAGAGAAAGCAGTAAGGGAGCGGCACTATTCAAACATATTTAAAAGCTTTTCGCAAAATACTGTTTTTTTTTCTCAAGAAAACGCATGGGATAGGTGGCGTTTAAGAGGAAGTATAGTCAACTGCATGGTGACTGGCCTGGAAGTAAATGACTAACAAAAAGGAAGGGTTGTGGTTATGTAACTAAAAAATCCTTTTTCAGAAGTAGCTTTTCTCTTAGTTGTTTTGCACTTGTCAAAAAGCAGTTTTATTACTAGGCTGTTTGTGTATTGTGGGGGGGTTCATTTTCACAATTAATGCAGTGGAGTCCATCCTATATTAACTTTAAAACTCAAATACAATTAACAGGATGCTCACAGTAGGTGGCAGGTTCAGAATCAGAGTGATAACGTACTGTGGTACCCGTGAGTACATGTTAGTGAGTTCTTCACAATTACACTCTATGTCAAATCTGATTGTCTGAGCAAAGGCAGGCCTGTGGCCATAAAACTTATAAATAAAGAGCGATAAAGGAAAAAACTGTGATTTCAAGGGGCCACTCGGGAATTCGTGGCACCCCATTACTTTAGCCTCAAAACCGGGTAATTCCAAGGAATTCGGTAGGGTTGAGGCATGCTCTAAATGCCCCCTCTCACTCTCTCTCCCTAAAACTAAAACTCACACCTCACTCCCTAAACCTAAAGCTCTAGCCCTTCACACCTAACTTCCAACTAATCAGCTTCTAACTATAACACTATCTTCTACCTACATAAACTTTAGGTTTCTGACTTCTCTCTAAACCTAATGCTCTTCTCTCTCTTACTAAACCTAAATTTCTGCATCACTGTCTAATCCTAAAACTTCCCTTTTATTCCCTAAACTTAAATTCTCTGATCAAACCCTAATCGTACATTTCCGTCTTGCTCCCCAAACCTAAATTCCCCTCCCGATCACTGTTTAAAAACCTACCCCGGGATTCATGAAGCTTGCGCCAGGCGCATGCATAGTGTAGGCGTTATAACGCTAAATATGGCCGTCGAGTGATTCAGGTACGATCCAATTCCACGTGCACTACCGGCATACGCCAGATCTGCGCAGCCCCCGGCGTAGGTATGCTAATCACCCCATGTGCAGTGTTGCACCATGCAAATGAAGGCATATAGCGATTCATGAAGTGGTGCAGGCGTAGCGTAAGCCCACGGAAATGTAAACCAAAAAGCACGGTTTACATTTTCCCAAACAGAACATCGGAGCTATGGAAGAGGGCCAGACCCAGGTATCACAACGTTAACATATGCCAATGGTGAAATACACAGCCAATGGCATAAGAAAAGATGCACAACATGTAAATAACAACATTTAATGTCATGTCCACAGTAACGCACAGCACAACCGCAGGGCATGTGCGGAAGCTGTAACATAAAGAAATAATATAAAAATGTCATAAAATCTCAATGTAATAGAAATCAGGTTTACAGCATAATACACAATGGTAGGCATGGAACACCACAACCAAGGTGCAAGGGTTGCTAAGGGCTTGCGATAGTGTTTGGCGCGGTAACTATGAATTAGTAGTCAATGCCATGCAAATGAGGCAGATAATACTGAATCGCAAATGTCCCACCGGATGAAGGTTGTACCATACGGCGCAGCGGTATAACACCAAGGAGTGGCTCAGAGGAGATACACGACATCATCAGAGGGGTGTGCCACCGTAGCAGTAAGCACATTGGAGCATTGCAAATCTGGCCTGTCCGTTGCTAAGCAAAGCTGCAGGACAGGGGTGGGGAGGAATCGTTTAGCTGAGAGCACACATGGTGGCCAAAAGCGCATGTGTATGAGGATGAAAACGTGCCCGAAACCCAGTACTCGGACACACGTGCCGCAAACAATAGCAGAAACAGGAAGGTCAGGGGAAGAAAAGAAGGAAATGCGGAAGTAGGGTAATTGGAGTACTAATGAGCAATCAACCCACGAAGGCCAATCGACGGCAGCTGACAAGTCTGCTTGCAGAAACCTGCAAAACAGGATAGGGGAGGCATTTGAATGCAAAGAAAGGAGGGGAGGTATTGGATTGCAAAGATAGGAGACCTGACACAGCAGAGCAAAGCAAACCAAAAGCAGACCGGCAGTAGCACACATAACGCAAGATACGCCAGGTCCAGGAAAGTACAAATGAAAGTAGGCTACAGGATGCACGCCAGAAAATGGTAGGTGCAACACACAGAAATGTAAAGGGAAGGTCAAGAGGTAATCCACGGCAGGCAAATGTAATTCAACACCAAAGGCACCACAATAGTAGTTCCGGCAGTAAAACACATAAGATAACCTGTAGCTACGATCATACATACACACCCTATGACATCATCGGTGTTCACAGCACAATAGTATAAAGTGTGAAAGCACCCAACACACACCAGTGTATTCCCAAACACCGCACCATAGGTGTAAACACACGGGGAACTTTTAAAATGTACATGTTGGGAGCTGCCATAGCTGTGATTCATCAGCATGTGTTAGAGACTGACGGTGTTGTGGAGGATGATGCTGACAACCACCGCAGGCCTCGGAGGAGAAGGAGAGTGTTCAGACCAAGGGTAGGTACCAGGGGCTACATGACTTGGAGATAGAGCGTTACAGGGTGAACAGGGACATCTTACAGCAAATAGTGGAGCTGTGCCGGCCACGCCTGAGAACCAGAAACAACAGAGGGGAACCCATCCCAGTGGACATGAAGGTATGTGTAAGCCTGCGAATACTGGCCACAGGTACCTTTCAAAGGCCAACTGGAGATATAATGGGTATCTCACAGGCATCAGCATCCAGGGTACTACACCAGTTCCTGGATGCCATGTTACCACATGTCAATGAGCAGATATACTTCCCCAGATCTCAGGAGGAGTTGGCCAGCAATATGCGCCACTTCCACCGTGTGGCACAATACCCGGAGGTACTGGGTGCGATAGACTGCATGCACATACAAATCAAGTTACCACCCGGAGAGCAGGGTAGGCGCTACATAAACCGCAAGGGATTCCACTCCATCAACTGCCAGGTCGTGTGCAATGCCCAGGGCATTATCATGGATGTGTGTGCTGGCAGCCCTGGAAGCTACCATGACTCCCATATCTGGCATGCCTCACAGCTGTATCAGGTATTTGTCAGGGGGGACATGCCACATGGCCATCTCGTGGGGGATGCTGGCTATGCACTGGAGCCGTGGATGATGACTCCCATCAGAAATGCACACACACCCATGCAAGAACGCCATAATGAGGCACACGCACAAACCAGAATCATCATAGAGCGTGTGTTCGGGATGCTGAAATCACGGTTCTGGTGCTTAGATACATCTGGTGGAGCCTTGCAGTACTCTCCAGGCACGTGTGCCCACATCGTCATAGTATGTGCCATGCTACATAATATGATCCTGCGGAAGCAGCTGCAGCAGGGACAAAATGGTGAAGGCCCTCATAGCCCACCGCAATTGCCAAGGCCATTACAGGCACAGAGGGATTCAGACCATGAACACACTGCGCCAGCCCCAGTAGGCGTGCCTATGCCTTGGCAAAGAGGAAACGTATAGCACATACTCTGACAGTGTAGGCCCCTACGGACTGACACCTCTCCACCTGCACATACAGTAAAATGGATGGCACACAGACATGACCACCTGTAAATTGTAATGTATAGGTGGCCCAATGTGCGAATCCTACATAGGCAGCCCTCAAAGATTGTAAACTAAACACGACAGCCAGTGGAACACGGAATGCCAACACCTGAACAGTACATGAGTCTTACAGCATATGGTGGTGCTGTGTGCCTGTCACGTTCCCCGCCAGATATATATATATATATATATATATATATATATATATATATATATATATATATAGATATATATATATATATATATATACATATATATATATACATATATATATACACACACATGTGTGTGTGTACACATATGCATATATATAATACAGACAGAAAAAGCAATAGAGGGTATATGGTGATATAGATGGATTCAGCGATATCTGCAAATATAATAGATAGTTCAACGACATTCATAACATCTTGGAGGTACAAATAAATAGGATACCACCAACCATGGAATGTGTAACATACCGACATGAGTAACCACGAGGCTGAAAGACCGATAGAACACAGTACCAGAACAGTACATCCGCGAGTAATAGTATGATATGAAGGGACCGGTAGTCACCACTGCCGGTGTCGCGGTCCATGTAGGTACTGTGTTCAACTGTGTCTGTGAGTGCCGTAGTCTGTGTAAGTGTGCGTTGAGGGTGCCGTGTGCGTCTCTGTGTGACTGTAATGTGTGTGTGTATCCGCAACATGTGTTTGTTAGTGCCAAGTCAGAGGCAGATCAGTACGGTAGGTGTGGGTATAGCTAGCCGTAGGCATATGGTTACTACCTGTCCCACAGTAGGAGGGACAGCCCCACCCTGGGCAGGTGTGTCCTGACATAAAACAGTACAAAGGGCAAATGTCCGAGATGGTAGGACATAAATATGTCCCATATATAATGTAACAGTCGTATTTAGTAGTTATGCCTGTATGTAAGAAACTTAAATGTTACATGCAATATGATAAGTAGCCAAAGTCACACAACAATAGGTATGTAGTGAGGATAAAAGTATGTGCTACCTGTGTACTGACCGTGGCTACGTGTTGGCCTGTAAACACCGCTTTGTGTCCCGCAAGTGTCCAACAATGACCATATGAAAAGGTGGCAACCCATGGCAAACAGGCTCTTTTAACAACACAACCACAATTACTGTAAATATCTGGGACAGAAATACAAGGGATAGCTGTCACTTACACATATCCCCTGATATATCGCTGCAATTACGGAGGTATACAAGTAGCAAGCTCACCTGCAGACGATATAGAAACCAATTAACAACGGCCCAACGTACAATCCCATAACATAAGTCTACTAACTGTTAGCTCTCTAATTAGGGACGGTGCCCACACACATATATAAGGATTATGTAGAAATGCAAGGCCCACAAACCTCATATGTTACGTACAACCACCGACATCCCCGACACTAGAAACTACAGCAATACAAACTGTAATAGCAGCACAAACATCCAGTGAGTCAATTACATCTGCAGAACCCTCAACATACCGTGTGAGAGGCACAATTAAAGGCGTCATGCTAAATTTTAGGCGTTGTATAACGGAACAAACAGCCATGTTACAGGTTTTGATTGCAATACTCCGTTATCAGACGTCGGGATGACAGGTACACCCACGTTGAACCAAATACTCTACCTGTCACACACAATCCACGGGGGACATGAATCCAAACTATACTTGTCTCCATGCATAGCAGTTGCAGTTACACATAACAAAACACAATAGAGACCGTCTCCCCGAAGGTAGGGCAAATAGGCAACGCCCAAGTGGAGAATCCAATTATACCCCACTGTTGCCATGTAATTGGCAAATGGAGTAGCTGCACAGCTGATATGCAAGTAATTAGTCACTCAGGAACACCAATTGGTGGGATGAATCCACATGTTTCAGGTATCGACGTATATAAGGATGACTTGCCAGACATTCAAACCGTATGCCCATACCGAATAACAGTTGAAACACTGTGAGAGAGATAGAAACTAAATGCCGTAACGACAACAAGGTATGTAGAACGCCCGATATGTAAGGTTATGTATAGCATGATCTGTATTAATTAGTTTTACTGTATGTATAGCCTGGTTTGCATTAATTAAACGTGTCCGCAATGCATAAAGTGGGGAAAGGTATTTATGTAGTGATGTCTTGCTGAGCATACTAATGCTTGTAGAAACTGTGCGTCCAGCAGTGGGACACAAGGTACACAGCACAGACACCACAAGGGATGCTATATGAGGGCATTAAACAGAACAATGCCATACAACCCGGCGTCAGTGGTAGGGTATGTCCAACAAGGACGTGCCATAGCAGGGGATAGTACATGTTGATATACTGTCACAGCACGCATGTGTATGGGCATATAACATTAATGACATATGTAAGGTGGTCCCGCTGTGCAAGTATGCTTTGCATTATGGGATACTATGTGAAATATGTGTAATGTATAGTATTATAGGTAGATATGACAGATATTCTACACAGCGTAACAGGCATATCATGCATACCACAGGTATCGTCTATTGGTATGTACAATAACAGGATACATATGGCCTGTAGGTATGTGACATAGTAATAGCATGATAGCTAATCTAAATGGAAGGGCTACCAAGTAACCATGCACAAAGGACATGTAATAGCTGCACAGGTGCATAGTGGGGTACTATGCAGTCTGGCAAGTCCATGTGTAAGCACAACTACAGTGTTCACACTAGTGGTACCTCTCCAGGGTAGTGTCCTGTGAACAGCAGAGCCAGGTGTCACCTGCACCTCTGCACAGTACAGCCACTGCAGTGATCCCAGGCCTACATGTGTCTCCCAACCACCAAGGGAGGTATCACATGAACAGTGCTACTGAGTGTCCCTGCGTGATGTACATAGGACTTATGTTCCTCAACATGGTGAGTGTCCGGTTTGGGAATGTAACCCAGAAGCACATCCCATTCATTGTGGCGTGTGCACACATATCCATGAGCATGTTGCTCACAGTGGCCTCTGCTTATGTCGCGTATGAGGAGTATATCCATCAATAATGTTGTGGACATGTGCCCTGTCTGATCAGCAGAGGTCACCCCTGAGTATGTAGTATGCAAATGTGTACAGATGTGGTGTCCGTAGTGCAGCCACATATTTAAACTGTTGGAGCTCAGAAAACGTCATGGTGTGTTAATGTTGTGGCATGTAAAGCTGTAGCTGTTGTGTAAGGTACACCCTAAATGGGGTGGTGTACCCTTGAATGTGTGTAGATGTCTTGAGTTCAGAGGTACAATGGGTGCCTATGTACCACCTATGCACCCAGTACAGATAGGTGTGGCCACGTAGAAGGATATCCACGCCACAGTGGCAATACGGTAACCACAGGAGTGGGTGCGACATATGTGTGCACTGCAAACATGTACAATGTGATATGTACGTAGGGGACTACCATCCATGTGACAGTCAGTGGGTGAATGGTGTAATGCAAAGGTGATGTGCATGCACCTTGTGTCATGTAGCTTGATGCCATGATAGTCATATTATGTATCTGTCACAGCGACACCCGTATGGTTGGAGTCAGTATCAGCTGGTGGAGCAATCATGGCGCTTGGTATGTAGGGGTTTGAAAGCTAGGCAGGGAAAGTCCCCTGTGCCAGCCTGTTCCGCAGGGAAGCATATACTGAACATGAGGGGCCCTATGACTGAGGACCGTGGTATGCCAAATGTACCTGACATGTAGTAGGTACTATGGTATGCTGGCCTCACTGTGTGTCCTGACCATGAGCCACATAGCATAACATCCTGAGACACAGGGTACGATGTGCAGGTGGATGTGTATGTTGTCAATACCAGAATGGGGAATGGTGCTGAAAGGCAATGAGAGGACAATGTAGGATGTGTGGACTCCCGTACCATCAGCAACTGCCCTGGTAACTGTATGAAAGGAGTCCACCATGAGTAGGGGGCCATGCTCTGGCCCTAACAAGCCCAACCTGGGTGGCAGCAAAGGACGGGAGCCCAACAATGTCTCTGTGAATGAGAATGACACCCTTGATGATGTGCCCCATAGCCATGCAGAACAGTCCAGTCAGGTGTGTAGGACTATAGTCCCACTCGTGCAATGCGGTGCCACCTGTGTGTAGTGTGATAAATGCTGCTGTGTGCCATTCAGGGGCTACAATGTCTGAAACAAGGCTATTACTGAATATGGTGGCCTAGTGGGGAGACATGTAATTAAGAGGTTGGTGGACATCACAGCCTGGGACGTTGTAAGGTGACATGGGGCCAGTGTCCCCAGGACATATAGAGTGTAGGTCAGTACTCTGTAGGTGTGACCACAGGGACACCACAATGTTCATGCATGGATTGCGGCCCTGTAGTGAGTGAGAGGGTGTACTGTCAGCATTGAATCCATCCTCCAGCATGTTGCCAAAAACACCTGGGTCTGCAATGTTCCTGAGTGACTGTTGTATGTGACAGCAGATGTGGGTGTTGCCATCGAATACTGACATACCACCATAATGCCTGGTGGTACACCCCGGAATGTGTGGCAGTCATGTTTACGTAGCTAGTCTTGGAGTATGTGATAAGGGACCCTGTGGCCCCACCATGGCTGACCAGTGAGCCACCCCACACATGGGAATGTACACCACTGTGCAACAGCCTACACCTGTTGTTTTACATCATATGTCCATGGAACATGACCACCAGAGTGGCATCTGTTATCTGGTGTGTACCATCATGGCTCTGTGTGGAATAGCATGATCCATGCAGTTGTGTACATGCTAATGAAGTGCAATGGGGTATGTGTCAGTATTTGTATGTGCATTGTCCATCTGCATGGGTGTCATGATGTTAACAACCGCTGTCAGCAGACGTCTGTAGTAGGTGCTGTAGCACACATGAACTGTGTATGCTGTGATGGGTGTGTTGCAGGGATGTGGCTAACAAGGTCAATTAGCATATGTTCGGAATCCACCAATGAGGGGATAATCCCAGGTGTGTAACACCAGTCACATGGTGGTAGTGTTCATGCCAAGGGTAATGTAGGTCTTGGAGGTGGTGTGTATGGGTTGAACCAGCAGAGCGGAGGGTATGACTCATGGATGTGTCGGTACATGAGTGGCTATCCCAGTGAAGTGTGGGGTAGTGTCAGTCACACATCAGTAGTAGCTGTCTGAGGCCCACTGTCCACCATACGAACATAGAAGGTATGTTACCCGTGGGGTATGATGTTGACTGTGTCGCTTGTTACAATGTGTATAGCGGTCCCGGACACAGTTAGTTGCACGTGGAGCACCTCTGATGCATTGTGCTAAGCAACTTGCCAGGATGTGTGAAAAACATAGTGGGATATGGGAACCCCTCAGCTGTGGGTGTGCCGGTCCAGGTATGTGCATGAAAGGTATGGTCTGTCTATAACCTGTCATTGCAGGTGTGTTCTGCAGAGCCTAGAGGTAGGTCCCAGTCACTGTAGAGATGTTTGAGTGGTGCATTATAAGGTGTGCCTTGCCTGCGTGCGTCACAGAGGAAGATGCAAGCATTGTGTCACATGACCCCATGTCGTGCCTGCCAGTTACCGCCCTGCCGGTGACAGTTATTGGAAACTGTGCAAGACAGGCAGTATAGAAGCAGCAAGAGCCTTACATGTGAGCTGTACTCCCAGGGCTGACAGGTGCAAGTCATCTGTGCCACAGCATTGTGTTTGACCAGGACAGTCATAGCAGACAGATACCACATGCCTGTGGAATGACAATAGGAGCATAGGCAACTGTTGAAGTGACACAGTCAGTCATTGTACAGTGGTATAGTGTCCGGACGAATGCAAAATGCTCCCCAGGGCTAGGCCCACACCCTCAGGGCTATAAGACTGGTGAGCTATTGCATGTCCCTGCACATGTAGTCTGTGAAGTGGCATCACAGGGCAGTCACACTAACATGGCGAATGACAGACATATCATACCTGGTGAGGTGTGGCATGGGTGCATAGGTTATGTTGCAGAAGAAGTTACCCGACAGCAAGATGTAAGCGACTAACGCCTTGTGTAGCCTACTGTGTGGGACTGCAGTGTGACTCCCTAAACAGTCAGCTATGACTGGTGTGTTGTGAATGTTATAACTCACTATTGGCTGTATGTGATGGGCACACATGAGTCTGTGGGCTATAAGCTGGTGATGTTGTCTTCCATGATGGGGGCTACCTCTGGTGCCTACAGTGAGTATGGAGACGTACTGCACAAGTTGTCCTCGTATGTGTGGCCAGTGGTGTAGATCATGTGAGACTATGTGATGGGTGGGGTGTGTTGCGAATGTTACACATCCCCAAATGACTGTCATGTGCATTCAGGGTTGGCGACAGCATTACCCCCAGCCATAGCGGTCAGCCTCCTGTCCCCAAACTGAGGAACATTAGCCTCCATACTGTGTGACAAATGGGCAAAACGTGGAACATTTACAACTGGCTTACTAACAGCGTCAACTAGGAAGGGCATATGATGGCTAAAATAGGCTGGTCTTACGTATAAAAAAGATATTCCAATGAATTAATATGATTCCCATCTATTTAGCCATGGCTAGCAGGTAAACTATTTACAACAATGAATGTGTGACAGACCCTTCCAATGTGGAACCTCGAGGAACATGCACCTTTTAGAACCCCAAATGAGGTATATTCCTTGTAATGAGGTACACCTGAGAGCTATGAGCCCAGCACGTCTGCAGAAGTGCATCCCCCACAGGCTGTAGTGCCGTATGTTGGGAGGTGAGCATTGAATGTGTACATGAGACAATTGCTCTACAGGTAACCTGATGAAGCGCACTGTTAGGTGCGTGAAAGCGCTTGTTTTATTCTAATAAAATAATAATATTTGCTGCTATCGTGGAGGCTTCAGTGATTTGTTGAACATCTATTGCCACATGTATGACATATCCCTCATATAGACAGGCAGTAGCACTGGTACGTGACAGTTGGACATGCCTGTATATACAACCATGCCCCACAGGACATGCCTGTATATACAACCATGCCCCACAGGATATGTGCGTTAAGTGTGTACAACAGCTGTCGTACCTTAAGCAATCTGGGAAGTGTAGGACAGCCAGTGTACCTGTGGGAAATGGTGTGGAATGGGTGCTATAGTAATCAGTAGCTCATGACATGCTCACAAGTTCTGAACAAGTGCCTAGCATGACCATACATTACAGATAGGGTGTTGGATAATATCAACCCACAAGTAGTGAAGACAGTCATTTAGGGTGGCATCGCACTATAACCCTGCTGAGTATGGTGTGCATGTCCATGAACCATTAGCACTGTAGATGTTAGCAGTACAGATGTACAAGACAGCACGGATATTTGATTAAAATACCTTTGCATGTCACAGGAGTGTTCCACCAGTGGCCTATTGACAGACTCACAACTACAAAAGGTGCAAGAGTGACATGTGCACAGCACATCAGTGCCAGCTACCATAGAACAGGGTTAATGTGTTGTACCCCACCCTCATTGTAGCCCATACCACACAGACAAATGTTAGGCATCTGTGTATGTAAGGCTGTGAATGGCCATGACCTATCAGTATGGCTGTGTCAGTGTTGTGAACAACATACAGAATGGGTTGTGTGGGTGAGGTGTGTGACATATGTGCACAGTCTGATGGATGATACCAGCAGTGTCACTGCTAGGTGAACATCCCTGTACCCATAAACTACTACCTAGGCTGTGGTCAACATTATGGATACTGTGTAAGGGATGGTGCTGTGCAGTGCACCCCCCTACATGGTGACGTCTCCAGGCCCCTTAGGTAGTCATATGAGGTACCCATGTCATGTCAGGGTGCCATCCATGAGCACGGAGATCACTGGACAGGAATATACAGCACTGTATTGACCAATATTGGATCATATACCACCTGTACGGGGTAATGGCTATGCATGGATGTGCGATACCAGCCTTCACAATCCACACCTCCACTATGCAGCATGCTGTCTACCTTGCAGAAAGACATTTGCTACACCATGATGATGGACATGCTACATGTCCATATCCTGATCTATATGACATATGTCATGGACAGCCACCGTCCTAATACTAGGATCGCCACAGGCTGGACAGATCCGTGTGCCATATATGTGACATACTCCCACCATACCATGCAACCCTGTCCATCAAAGCTGCACATGTCAACCCAGTCATACATGGTGTGATGGCCGCATGGTAAATGTACTATCAACTGACTGGATCAGTAATGTGGCACTGATGCACCTTGCGGTGGCACAATGGCTATCTGTTACAGCTTGGAAACCGTGCCCACACATGCTATGGTTGATTACCATCCCTGCGAATGTCGTCTGACTAGCCATTGTCCTATGTCTATCACATGTGCAATACAGGCGATCCGTGGCAGGATGTTGAACAGTTGTACAGTGCTGTGTAGATGTGTATGGCAAAACACATGCATGTACAGGTGTCCATGCGTATGTGTGCATTGTCACTGCTCAAGTCCATTACGGCTGTGTCTGTGTTGATATGTGACATATACACAGCATCCAGGTCAACAGTAGTACCGTGGACACATCGAGACATGTGCAGATAGGTAAGAACACAAGTGCAGGCAAATAGACATGCCCACAGCAAGACAGCATTTACATGGAGTATGAACACTGTAATGAGGTGGCAAACATATATGGTGATGATATCCAATGCATAAGGAGTGTGACATGTGTGACACAAACACATCAGTCGTGTCAGTGTCATGATGCTTTGCAAAGATAACTGTGCAGATGTAGTAGATGTCAAAGAAATGTATGTGCAGCAGTATCTCTGTACATCTCTGAAACTGTGACCTGTCACCATCATTATGTCTTACAGATAATGCCCCGTACACGCCTCCCAGCATACACCCGCCAGGAGGATGATGTCCTCATCCCACAGCTCCATGACAACTATGACTTGTTGTTCAGCCATGTGCCACAGCATGCCCAGCAGTGGGATGACCTGTGGCAGGATCTACGCAGGCGGGTGAACGATGTGGGTGGCCATAACCGCACCTACCAGCAGGTGCGCAGACACTGCATGGACCTGATACGACATGCAAAACAGCGTGCCACTGCAATCGCCAGGGAACAAGGTGGAACAGGTGGTGGGCCACCAACCCAGCCCCCACTCACAGACACCAAGGAGCTTCTGGCCAGTCTGGGGACACCCAGGGAACAGCATCCAGAAACACTAGCTGCCATCGTGGAGGTGGGCGTCTCCCAACCAATGAGCCTAGAGTTGCCTGGTAAGTCAGTACTGCACATATGGCTATTATATCCCATGTAGTTGCATGTGTCACTGTACATTATGTAAAGTAACAACATATGCCAGGTATGTGGACACACATGCTGCATACTACAGTATGCTACGTTGTGTATGCACACATGTGGATACTATATGCTATTACACAGGTGAATGTGTTCACATGCACAGTTCATACTGGTGTGTCACCCCTATGCAGGTACCTCTGGCGTGCTGCACAGACATGGGTCCGTTGCAGGTGAGACTGTCATCAGTATCAGGCATGTTACAGTGTAGATCTATTTGCCATGTGGCCAGTTAACACTTGCACACCTGATGTTTGTTCCAGTCACGATATGCAGGTCGCACCACCCTTCATTCACACATGCCACCCATGTGCAATATATACAAACGTAATGATACACCAACTTGAAACCACAGTACTTGTCATTGTGACATGTGTGGTCAGCTGTGCATACAACGGTGGAGGTGTTCTACAATGGAGGCATATGTAGTATGCATTGGAACAACATGTGTGGTACGCACACAGTACCACACAGTGAGCTGTGATATGGGCAGCCCACAGGTGTCACCATTGTGTCATATGCCCCTGCATTGGGTGCACACATTGTGATGTGCCACCTGACATGTCCCAGACATGTAGTGTTCTGTCTGCAATATTGTCACACTATCGCATGACCTATACCCCACATACCAAACATACAACCCGTTGTCTGCATAGCCCTGTGGATTGTGACATATCTGACATCTATGGGTGTATGTCATATGGGACAAAACAGACATGTGGAAAAGATGCCCATCACACATAATTGGCCAACACATGTGCACACATGGCCATGGGGGATGGCCAGAGACATGTAGCCACACAGTACTTGGGATGTGTATACACCCTGTTGCACATTGTCCACACATGGCCCAAATATAGCCTTAGTTGACCGATTATACAGTTGATGTGGTATACTGGACAACCTAAAAGCCTGTGCACAGCTACTGGAGGTGTCACTGAAGTCTGCCATATACGATCTGTTGAACATCACGACTGTGTTGCAGTTATGGCTATGCAATGTGTACATATTATGCATTCTACAGCAACATAGATGCCTCATGTTGCCATGCAATGGCACAGTGTCTGTACTTCACACTGTATAGCAATGTAGACGGCTCACACTACCCTCCCATGCTCATGCACATTTGCTAAACATGCATTCTATGTGTAGGGCATACACACTGGTATTGACCGCCACACATTGCTAGGACCATTACTGTTTTACATGTAGCCATGTTAGTTACAAGCAAAGACAATAGGGATATTCCTGTCCACATCTGGGAATTCATACTGTGGCCTAGAATGCATTCTGCACATGACACAGTTAGTCTACACAAGGGTATCATACAGACAGATACGTGTTATCCAACCCATGCTGTACACCTATAAGGCTAAACAGAGTCAGTTATCCACATTTACTACACATATTTTACCAACAGTAACACATAGGAATTACACCCCAATATGTATAATGGGTAACAATGTGTACATATAGATATGTGCTTTGTCATTTGATATTTGCATTTACAATGGTATTGTGAAGTACATCACTGTATCACATATGCAATGAGAGTTCTGCATGCATATCCTCCAAGGTGGTTGTACAACTATGATGAATGTCCATTATTGACATACTTTGCTGTGTTTGAACTGTTCTGCAGTATTACACATACATGAACAGTCACTCACACTATGTATATAAACTGTCATGTGTGTGTGACAGAGATGACCTAGGCCACAGACAATTCTGATACATGTAGTTGACAAGTGCGGTAATGCTCCACCAGTTGTGTCCAAGCACCAGAACTGTGACTTGAGCGACACAAACACATGCTAGAGTAAGGTTTCTGTATGTGCGTGTGCCTCATTATGGCATTCTTGTTCATGTATGTGTGCATTTCTGATGTGTGTCATCAGCCACAGTTGAACTGTACATCCGGCATCCCCCACTAGGTGACCATGAGGGTTGTCCCCATTGCCAAATGTTTTGTACAGCTGTGTCAGATGCCACATATCAGAAGCATTGCAGCTTCCAGGGCATCCAGCACACACATTCATTATTACGGGCTAGCCATCACACACAAACCGCCACTTCATGCAGAGGAAGCCCTTGTGGATGATGTAGGCCCTACCACACTCACTGGCTGGTGCTCTGATGCATATGTGCGTGCAGTGTATTGCACACACAGTACTTAGGGTATTCCACTATTGTGTGGAAACGACACATATTGCTGCCCAATACCTTACGGGAATTGGGGATATACATCATCACTGACATGTGCTGACATGGCATTCATTAACTGGTGCAGTACCCTGGATGCTGATGTTTGTAAAATCCACATCATATCACCAGTTGATCTCTGGAAGGTACCTGTTACTGGTATCCTTAGGGCAACACATACCTTGGTTTCCACTGGGATAGGTTTCCCTCTGTTGGTTCTGTGTGTGAGACATGGCCTGCACAGATCCACAATCTTCTGCAGGAGGTCTCTGTCCACTCTATAGCACTCTACTATCTCCAGCTCATGTAGCCTCTGGTAGGTTACCCTGTGCCTGCACACTCCTCTCCGTCTATTCACTGTGTGATGCTGAGCAGCATTCACATTGGCACAACCCTCCACATGTTGCATATGTTGACGTATAATAGAACTGGCAGCCCCTAACATTATGTTGTCTCAGTTAAGCTTTTACAGTTTGCACTTCTCTTAGTATACTACAATGTTGCAGTGTGTCTGAGAAAAACATGGTGGACTACTGTTTGTAGAGTTGTACGTGTTGTGCTGTGCTGGCCTACTGTACTGGCTGTGTAATATACTCAGTCTGACTGTTTTCACCTGCTAGCTGTGGTAGTTCTCCTTGGTTAACTTACTGCTATTTGTTTACCTTCCTTTTCACTCTGTGTCCACAGTGAGCGGCGCCGCGCATAGGAGCACAGTAAAGTGCATATCCACTTCCATGTGCGCACACAGGCTTATACATGCGTACAAACACTTACACTGGCTTACACAACATTACACGGGCTTCAACAATCTTACAGTAGCTTACTCGTTCTTCAAGTCACGCGCACAGGCTGACACACATGCACACATGCTTACTCGGGCTTACAAGCTTGCACGGGCGCAAACACACTTCACCAGGTTTGCAAGGAACTTCAGTGATATCCATGGCGTACACTGTCAGTTTACTGACTTTACCTAGGATAAATCATAACACGTCTCTTCCACTGATGAGTCACTGACAGCAGACATGTGACACACTGCTCCAATAAGATTACAGAGTTTTATACATACACACTCATGATGTCACCTATCTTCTACGCTGATAGTCCCCTTAACCTACTCTTACACTGTAGAGGCATGACCCATATGGTATGACAAATTGTGCTTCACTATCCTCAGCCTCAGTTGCATAGGATTGCCTACTAATGCTTGGTTACATCTCTGAGTGTGCGCTTCCGCACATAGCAACCACTACTCAGTAGCCATGTTGTCTTCAGCTTGCCATTCACCTGCATGATGCAATAACTTTTGACTGACATTACAATTTGTATGTATATTTTACATATTTGTCTTGTTTTGTATGTACAGCGTGCATTCAAGCCTTACGCTTAAACACCGGAGATCGGGGGAGGACAACTAGAGTTTTATTAATTTCCAATGGGAATACATGCCACTGGCCTTATATTTGGCCATTGGCATGCTTCTTCAACTAAACCTTCCTTTATTTGCAGATGACATTGCTCCGTTTAGCTACTTGCAGAACGTTACTCGGTTAACATCCATGTACATTTCTGCACATACCTCTACTCTTGCACGGACAGCTTACTGTTTCATGTATCGCATATTTTACATCATTTGCATAGCTTTCACCTACAAATGGGGTAATTTGCATATCCTAACATTGTCCGTGCAACGTTCGTTTGAGGGGCTGTGTTACATGCCCCTACAGGATATTGCTGAATAGCTCGGTGGACATCTTGCCTTGCTCTACTCTTACTCTACTCGTACACCGACCAAAGCTTCGTGAATCCTGGCCTAAGCTTTGATGTGTGCTAATATGTCTATTTGTGGAGTAAGCATGGCTGTAGGTATGTTTTGACCTGCTACGTCTGTCATTTCTACAGAGCACCTCCCACTTTCATCATTTGTAGAGGTGACAGCCCTATAGGAACTATATGTACAGCTGTGACATTTGACAAGTCCACACATACCTGCGGTCAATACTAAACTGACTACTTCAGCACTTTTCATACCTTCAGATTTGTCTTGTAGTGGTATAGTCGATGATACTGTTTCCTATAACATGTATCTGTTTCTGATACAAGATATGTCATTTTATTACACCACTACACACAATATATGGAGAAATCACAGGCCAGATGCCATTACATTCCTTTTGTAGGACACACCCGCCCAGAGTGTTGTGTTCCTCACAAAAGCCAACAGGTGCTGATCAAAACATATTCTGCTATCATCTACCTTATGTGTTCACCGGTATTTGCACTTTCCGTCAGTGGCAGAACTCACATGCGTGTGTGGGAGACTGAACACTGTATCGGGGACACTGCATAGCACCCTGAGGGACACATTTATGTTGTTTCTATTAACCTTCCACATTGACTATCACAGGGCATTAGTATTCATCCAGATTTGTCGAGGTACATGCTTTTGACTTATACATGTTTTGTCATTTGCCATCACGTCTTTCTTCACACCTGTCCACCTAATTGCACTAGTTCTGTACATTTATTTAGGTCAGGGTTACCTTCATACCTCTCAACTGTACACATTTTGGGTAAATGTCCCGAACTTAGACATCTGATTTTGTTCCTTTTTTTATTAATACTGTGCCTTTCTGGTAATTTAGTGGGAAGTCATTTGGGACTGTGGGGTTAGACAATAATGACAGACATTTGCTATTTACAATTAATAACCCTCAAAACATTCATACTATTGACTGATCCATTATTCTATCAACGTTCTGACTTTGTAAGAGGAATATTTGAGATAGTCCCTATTTGTACTCATTTTAAAATGCCTTTGTCCAGATGTCTTATTCTGATTGAGAGGTATGGTTACCATCGTATTCATACGCATGTACGTCCATGATAAATCGCTTACACGACACTAATATAACTCCTATGTCTTCCCCCAATAGTTTACACGATATCCAGTAGATGGGTTCTTCATTTTAGGAAGTTAGAGGCATCTGCTATACCCACATAGGTATATTAATCACTCCCATGGGGCGGACCTCATAAATCTGCGCCAACCAACACCTAGGCACCTAGGCCCATTATTGCATACCCATGATTCCCAGACCTGACACCCCTCCACAGTAGTCATAACACATATTTAATGTGAGCAATAATAAAGTATGACGACACTTCTAAGCACTATCCACTCTCCGCATGTCAGTACATATGTCTTACATTCTGTCAACCCATGTGTTATTACACTTGCACAAGCTACTGTTGCATGTACAGCTATATTGTAGTTGCAGATGACAATTCTTTGCAGCAATCATTACAGGACAGTGCGTTTATAGATTCATTATTTTTGGAGTCCTGCAAAGGACACCTATATCCATGTTTAAAGAGTAGGACTTACAGATCTGGCACACTGATACTTTCTGGCAGTAGTTTTGAGAGCAGCAGTGTATTTACCTTAATTGCATGTCTGTTATGTGTATCCATACTAGCTATGGTGTAACCTATGTACATGTGTTATATCTACGAGGACATTTGTTTATATGTTTGTTAGGTATATATCAATTGATGTAGTATGTGTTTGAGTGTATATATATATATATATATGTATGTATATATATATATATATATATATATATATATATATATATATATATATATATATATATATATATATATGTATATATATATGTATGTATATATATATATTTATATATATATATATGTATATATGTATATATATATATATATGTGTGTGTCTGTACATTCTTTATTTCATATATTTATTTAGTTTAAGTCTGTGGATATATATATCTATACACAAATGTATATATCCATATATAGACATTACGTGTAGAAACCAGCATTCATTTGCTATGCTGTCAGCGGATTACACACGCGCAGGCACAATTGCATTTCCTTATTGTGGGTTACGCGCAGGCGCACATGCATATCCTTATTGTGGGTTACATATGTTTACTAAGTCTTTGTGCTTACGTGGGCTTTATTACTTGTGACAGTACCAGTAAAATATCTGTAATCCGGTTAACGGACATATGCGAAACACACGTTCACCTTTACATATTTAAATGTCTGTACAGCACAGATGCATTCATTACACTTTAACATTATATGTGCTGTAGTCGTAGTTGAACCGGGACTGCATTCACATTGGCCGGATGCTGTAACCACTATATGTTTGGTGTTCTGACTCATTTATATGCATACCCATAGTACATAGCTACATTAACATATGCCTCACTGCTTCACTTATGACACAGGCATCCATTCTCCTGCTGGGAAAAATGCGGTACTACATATTACACATTCCCTATTCCCTACTGCTCTGGACCCAAGCTGCATATTTCATCACTGCAGGGATATTCAGAACCCCAAGGCTTATAGTCCTGACACATACAAGTCTTTAATTGTCAGGGTGTTCATGTGGTGATCTGGGTTTAGGCTTGTCCGCCTGGTGAACGGAACTGACCTGACCATGTTCAAATGTCAGACAAAGCACATGGACAGAGTTTGTCCATTTTAAACATTTTATCTGTGTTTACAGACACAGGTGTTTGGGCACCTGTCAGCAGCTTATAATGTTGGCAATACATAATATGGGTGGGGGTAGTTACAATACATAATCCACGGTGTTGGTGTTCCCATTCACATTATTTTACTTGTATTTACAGACACAGGTGTTTGGGCACCTGTCAGCAGCTTATAATGTTGGCAATACATAATATGGGTGGGGGTGGTTACAATACATTATCCACGGTGAGTGGTGTTCACATTCACATTTGACTATTTCCTGTATTCATTCATATGAGGATTATTATTTTGGACATGAATTAGCTATGAATTAACTACAGGTATGCAGTAGTACAGTAAACATATGTGAAGGTTTGTTACAGTAAGAATGTATGGACCTCTGTAATACTCGGGGACTACCCCACATCCTTCACAACATTTCATGCTAATGTACATACTATTATTCTGTGAACTTTTGAAGTTTGTGAGAGCAGTACTTACATCTATCCCTATTTGTCCACCCATCATTTTAGGCTTTGTCCAGATTTTGTTGCTGTAATAGGTTGAGTAGTGGTGTCGGTATGTGATTGAGTTGAATATATACTGTCGATAATTCAGTGGGGAGTAGGGTTACCACCTCTTCCTCTTTGTGAGGGGAAGTCCCACTTTGGACAGTTGTGTCCTGCGACGACACCTAAGACATGGCAAGTGTCCTGTGATTTTAAGACACAGGTATATTTCTTATTTTCTTTAATAGTTGCTTGATACAGGTATTTTGAATCTGAAACACATAACTATTATTTGGGTTAGCATAAGCTATTCACATGCTATGACATAAGCTTTTATCTTGGCAAACAAGTGTAATTCTGTCCTTTGCACTGGCTGGGGGTATGTTTTATCCTGCAAATTCTCACATTTCTACAAGGGATGTCCCACCTTGGGCATCTGAACAGGTGGCAACCCTAGTGGGGAGACCTGCATGGTGGACAGCTGTTCCATCCTGCGTAGTATGTTTTGCATGTCTGTGTAGACACTGAACAGTACTGTGACTACACATACATGTTTTGTCCAGATGTGTACAGTACTGGACACTGTGGCGTGTAAATAACTCTGGGGTTTCAACAGGTTACTTATCCCACGCGGGATGTACACACATTTTGCCGAAACATGAACGCGCGGGCATTTGGATTTATGTAACTGTGATGGGATGTTTACAAATGTGGCATACATATTTGCAATCCTGACACTGCCTAGGACGATACTTCCTACTACATATGGGGAATACTCGCTATGTGTAGGTGTACGGCTGCGCAAGGCTGGTAGCTGGATTTGGTGGACATTCAGACATGGGTGCGGGTTATGTGCTATACAGGGGTTGTTGCGTATTGCATTTGCATGCATGGGTTCTGCTTTTGGATATCCCGGTTCCGCATATAGCATCCTATGTGTATGTGCTGGTTACGTTCCTGTTCATGTGTATAGCACATTTTAATATACATATGTTTGTGTGTGTTTGGTATACAATTTGGACTGTCAGGTTTCTTTATGGTTGTTATATAGCCACAACTGCCCAGCTGTGTACTATCACTACCACTGTGGGACTGCTGGTGACCATGCCCATGGGGCTAGACGTGTGTATTGGCGGCGCGCTGACATGATGCGCTTCACTTCCACTGGGTATAACTGCTGACAGTGCAGTACATTACGGACACACAATTTTAAATATCATTTGTTCCATGGACGGAAACTCATATTGTGTTGCGTGTATTTCTGTTTGGTTCTCCATTTTGTGTGGCCAGGAATTGTCTTGCATGCTTTGCATACGTTTCATTATCCATGGACACTGATAGGTGCGATTACTATTGCAGGCAGGCTATAATATTCAGCAGTTTAGGTTGCTCATCACCAGCCGACATTGACACGCCTCCGAGCGCAGCTTAGTAACACCCCATGCACTCGCGCACGTGTCCTATGCACGTGGATGTGGTGGCAGCGCACCTTCATTAATATGCATATGGCGCTACTACACCGTTTATACACCGCACAGCCGGCGCAGGCCTTACACCGGCCTTGCGTCAAGCTTCATGAATCCGGGGTCTAGTGTAAATCTTATCTCATCCCACTCCCTCTGCATGGCTGCTACATTTACCTGACTCAAACACATATTCAAGTTTAAGCACAAGTGGCAGGTCATGTGAGAACAACATGCTTCACTCTCTGGATGGCTGTGAAACTGTGGTTTTCACGCAGCCTGGACTCAGATGATTTTATCAGATTCCTGTATGCAACATATTTTTAATTTTTGAAATTATATTTTTATGCATGAGCAAATAAGACAAAATCTTCCTTGTTCTACTACTGTGTGTTGTTCATAAACAAAAATATGTAGAGGATACATGACAACTATCTGCTTACAACATAACCAAGTGAAAGTAATTGCAATCTTAAGAATGATGTTCCTAATATAAAAATGTTTATATACACTAACCAATTGTTTTTGCTTATTGAGCCTGATAGAAAACAGAAAGAAAATCTTCTGAGGACATTAGCTTTAGTACATCTTGCACTCCTATTTTGCAACTCTCTGGCTGCACATTTCACAGGTTTTGCTTATGGCACACACATAAAAGCTTTAACTCTTAAGCATATGATGGACATTTCCATATTTTTGCAGCTATAGCTGTACACTGTAGTACATTAAGCTGGATGGCATGGTCACTGTATTTAATAAGCTGACTGTGTATCACAGGAAGATGAAGCCCTGACTGTGGCTCAGTTGACCAGGTTTGAGCAGTTGCTTTATTGCTAGAGGATCTAGTCTGTGAAGGATATATGTGAGTGTAGTCACTGGACACATCCTTGAGTCAGCTAGGTGATCAAGCATGTTATGCCACAAGTGGCACACATTATTTGGAACAGGAGACACAGAGAATATGCTAAGCAAAGAAGTGGTGGCAAAGGCCTACCAAGCAGTTCACCATGCTGTGACTGAGATGTTGGCATACTTCTTGTGTGACTGCCCCAAGTATGGAAGGGACCCATGGCAACCACTAGGGGCAACACCAAGGCTATAAAATACTGGCTAGTCAGGAAGACAGCTTAATCAGGTGCCAGCCATCACTGTAAGGTAAACATCTACTGAAATGTAAAGTGCTGACCAAGAGGTGTTATCATGTGATGCAGTCAGTGATGATGCGGGGATCAAAATCACTATTCAGTCTAGAGGGTGCTGATGCTTATCAGGCAGTAAAGAAAAAATAATAGATTTGCCTTTTTTTTTTTTTTTTTTAGTCAAACAGCTTATTTTGTTCATAACTGCAGATAATTTGGAAAAAACTCAGAGTTATGACCACTTCAAAAATCAATCCAGCACAGGAAATGGATAAAAACTTATCTAATCTTTCAGTGTGTTGCTGTATTACAGTCTTTTACAGTTAAGTAAATACTGAGTTATAAAAAGATAAAAACATTTTATAACTTTTTTACATACACATGGTACTGGGAGTTGCTTGTGAAATCCAAATATCAGTTAAAGGAGAAAACAGTATTTATGAAAACTATTCTAATGAGACCGTTAAAACCCAACATATTTAAACTATCACTGTGCTTTTGTGGTGGATACATTTTAGGACTTAATAGGCAAAATGAATCTAGCCTCTGATTAGAGGTCAAAATTATAATCTGGCACTGATAGCCTAACCAATTTACAGGTTTTATGACTCTGACACACTTGTGGGTGGACGGAGGTGATATTCAGAAAAGTGAGTGAAAGCTTAGTGGTGTACTGTGCTCACGTGTTTTTACTAAGCATAAGTAACCAGTAAGTAAGTGATCAGAGTGCAAGTCTGTGAGGTACAGTTAGGAAAATTAAACGTAATCTTTTTACTGGACCACATGCTTAGAAAAAGTAAACGAGGTTTCTAAGCAAATCGGCTTCTGTAAAAATTATAATGTTCTAGCAGTTTAGCTCTTATGGTTGAGCCTATGAACTGCTAACAATCTTCACACTGTAGTCCAGGGTCTATTTCCAACAGTTCCTATTTACAAACATTTGACCCCATTTCACTTGATAGTAAATAGTGCCAAGATCATGCCTGAAAAGAGGTGGCTAACAAATTAATAAAATATAAATACAAATAAGGAATACTTTAAATGCAACTCAAAAAAGATGACACAAATATGTACACAAAGCTATGCAATGAATACAGAAATAGCAAAATACTTACATGTGATTATAACATAACACAGTTGTCAAGCATTCCCCAATATAAAGATTTACCATAATCTGACAGCGCAGGGGGTTAAGACACTCAGAGATGTTAACAGTCTGCTTCCAGTAGTCAAGAGTATAAGGTTGGATTCTTTCTACCTTCATTTGCCTACTGTGCGACTCTCAGCAAGCCTTTTAAATGGACAATATTTTTGGATCATTACTAATAAATAAAAGTATGTTTGTAGACGGCACAAACTAAAAATGCAAATGACACGGTCGACATAGCTAAGGACATTTTACTGCAATAAAGAACATGATATGTAGCATAGACATATTCCATATTATACAAGACTAGCACATAAAGTAGCACAATGTAATAGTAGTTCAGTTACACATCTACATGTATATAAAATAAATGTCTACAATATATCCAATATATAGACTATCACACGGGTCTACTTTAATTAAACGAAAATGGAATCCGTTGAATATGAATCCGTCGACATAAACAGCGAAACGCGATAACGTCGAACACGCAAAACCGCAAAATTTAAACATCAAAACCACAATAGTCGGCCAACCCCACCACCCGTAACATATTACCTATGCAAACACAACAACAAAAAACACATACATACACTAACCAAAACCCTACTACTAACCCTAAATTAAAGCACCAAAACCCCACTTGTAACCCTACACTAAACCCCACATACACAAATATCTATGCACTACCCTTAACCCCTCCCTAACCTTAAGGTCTGTAACTACCGCACACTTACCCTACAGAACTATACCCACACAAAGTAAATATTCCACACACATACACCTAACAAAACCCTACACTAGACCTTACATACATTACCTATCTATGCACTTACCTTAACCTGCACCCTAACCCTAAGGTCCGTAACTATCACACACACTTACCTTAAGGAGCTATACCGCAGAAGGGCCAACTATGACAATTCGACATTTCCGATTTCGCTATTTAGTGCGTTCGATGTTTCCACATTTCGTTGTTTACGTGTCGACGGATTCGTATTCAACGGATTCCACTTTCGTTTAATTAAAGAGGACCCATATTACACATATATAGCAGAGCATTATGACTGGAATTCTGATCATAACTAGCTTGCTACATGCTTGAGACATAAATGTCTCATCGATGTCATGAACACACAAGATTATTATTATAGGATTATGATTGGACGGACTCTATTAACAAGTCTTTGTGCAGAATGCAGCCTTACTTGTTCTAACAGACGAACACATTTATAGAAAAAACACAAAGGAGCAGTGCATGATTTACATATATGAAAGCTGTAACTGAAATGTCTGACTGTGATAAAAATAATAAAATAATGTGTAAAGTAACACTTTTTAAGTTTGTTTCACACACACACACACACACACACACACACACACACACACACACACACACACACACACACACACACACAGAGTAGCCATAAAGTATTTCCAACTTAATTCACACAAACTCACACTTTTCCTGTCTAGCCAAATTAAAAACTATTTAAAATGAACAGATGACATCTACAGCCAGTCCGCATCCCCATCAGCAGTTAAAGCCAATTTATTGGTAGCTTTGAATGACCTATATGAACTTATCCCAAGATCTCTAGTGAATCATCAAAAGACCTAGCCACATATAACACATTTTAAGCAGTAGAGTATGGATGACGATGATAAGAAATGTTAACCAGGTTACAATGTATGCTTAGTTAACATGGAGAATCTTTGCAGAAGTCACCTAAATAATTCCACACTAAATAGAATAGTTATTAAAGCAGATATTGCTAGTAGCAGACTATATTGTATTTCAGTGGTTCATTCACAAATGCTGTGCCTGCAACCTGTAAAGGATGTCTTCTATTGCATTAAACATGGCATGCGATAACATGTCCTGAAATAGATCAGCTATGCATCGGTGAATAGCTGACAAAAGATATGGCCATAGAGCAAGAAGTATTTAATGAAATGAAGTATTTCATTAAAAAAGTCTTGTAGAGAACCATGCATTACAATAATATGCAGCAGAGGCTGTGTAATGTATGCTGAAAATTAGGCAGCCCTGATCATCTCTTTCAATAATGCTGAGTATGCGGACCTGGCTAATGATAATGCAGAGTATGCGGACCTGGCTAATGATAATACACAGTATGCAGACCTGACTAATGATAATGCAGAGTATGTGGACCTGACTAATGATAATGCAGAGTATGCGGACCTGACTAATGATAATGCAGAGTACGCAGACCTGGCTAATGATAATCAGAGTACGCTGACCTGGCTAATGATAATGCAGATTACACTGATCTGGCTAATGATAATGCAGAGTACGCTGACCTGGCTAATGATAATGCAGAGTACCTGAACCTGACTAATGATAATGCAGTTTATGCGGACCTGACTAATGATAATGCAGAGTACGCGGACCTGACTAATGATAATGCAGAGTACGCGGACCTGACTAATGATAATGCAGAGTACGCGGACCTGACTAATGATAATGCAGAGTATGCGGACCTGACTAATGATAATGCAGAGTAAGCGGACCTGACTAATGATAATGCAGAGTACGCGGACCTGACTAATGATAATGCAGAGTACGCGGACCTGACTAATGATAATGCAGAGTACGCGGACCTGACTAATGATAATGCAGAGTACGCGGACCTGGCTAATGATAATGCAGAGCACGCGGACCTGACTAATGATAATGTAGAGTACGTGGACCTGACTAATGATAATGCAGAGTACGCGGACCTGACTAATGATAATGCATAGTACGCAGACCTGACTAATGATAATGCAGAGTATACTGACTTGATTAATGTCAGCCCCTTCAGTTTGTCTTCTCTTTTTCCTTTCTGCTACTGCTGTGGTCAGGCCCCAATGCTTGCATCCTATGATCCCCCAGTCTGCAGATCTCATGCCTTGACAGGCTTCCTGGTGAGACCTACAAGAGGAGAGTATCCTAAATGGGCCAGCATCTTAGTACAGAGGCCCTCCCTTAACTTCATGCCATTCTCAAGATAATGCACCTGAGGCACTGTAAAGTGAAGCATATCAAACAAGTCTGTCATACTGCAGTTGAAGTGGGACTTGTGCTTACCTAGCCAATCATGCTCATACCTTCATAAGATAAAAACTACCTGGGCTGTAATGGTGTAGCATTAGGCCAAGTTACCTAGCCCCCACCCACTTCTGCACTGCAATCCTTTCTATAAGCCGTGTCCATAACAGCTATGTGAGAAGTTCCACCTGGCACATTCTCCACCAGGATAGGCAAGGTCCATCCTTCTCCACAGTGCCATCAAGCTTCTTGAGTCAATACTTTAACCTGGGTCACATGGATCTCAAGTAGACATTTTTCTCGGTACAACAACATGGATTTTCAACTCTTCACAGTTGCTGGAAGCTGTAAAGGTACTGCAAAAATATATCACTAAAATGCAACACAGACTATAGTATATAATCCAGGCCTACCAATGAATTAATTCATTCTTTTAATACAATGAATAAAGCAAGATAATTAAAACCATATAGATGTTGCAGCAGCTTGTTCACCAATCTGCAGATCATGTTAAATCTGAAATATTATTGCATTATGACAGTTGTCTGATTATGATGAAAAATAATTGCGAAAGCAATTATATTTCATTTCTAAGTCTGTTACACACGCATAGTAGCTACAGTAAAATAACTCAGCTGGCATCACAAAAATCACTTTGCTTCTGCACAGACAAAATAATGAGCACACAACAGCATTTTCATTTACAGACCACCCTCATACCCATCAACCCAGCAATTATATTTTGTTGTCCATTTAATATCTCAGGTATCTAATGGCAATTAAATAAAATAATAACAGACACAACATATTTAAAATTCTATTTTATATCTACACATGCATCTAGTTGCCTGCCACAAATAATTTGTGCAAATTTCAGATAGCCAAGTATAATAAAAGAAAAAAAAATGTAATAGCCATTTATACTTTCCTCTATACAAAAACATCAGCCTTAACAGTCCACATCAGGTTGCCTGACAGGCATCATTTATGCACATATCAGAAGTCCAAGAATAAAAACTTATTAATAAGGCACAAAATGTATGTCAAGTATTTTACATAACGGTACAGTTAACGTTGGGCACCCCCCCTTCCACGTCAGGCCATAACTGGTTGCCTACCAGGAATAATGTGTACATCTCAGATCTCCTACTGGAATATCATAATCTGAAAAATAATAGCCACACATTATAATTCAAACTCGGTTTTATATAAAAACAAAGTTGCTCATTAGTCCAAAAACCCATATCAGATTGCTTGCCAAGCACAATTTATGTACATGTCAGATGTCAGACTATAATAAAATAATGAATAAGGCTGCGGAATGTATGCTAAATACAATTTTACACAAGCACACATTTTCTCACCAGAACCTAGAGCTCACATGTAGTTGCCTGTCTTGGATAAGTTGTGCAACTTCAACTTTTATATTATTTAGATGTTCTTATATAAACAAGTATATGGTAATAAATTCATATGGAAAGACAGAGATAGCAGGAAAGGCAAGATCATGCAGGAAATGGTTGGGGAATGCCTGAGTTTCAACTCTATATGTTGGTCTGAGCTATAGCATTTTTTTTCCAAAGTGGTGCGCACAGGGAAAAATTAAGGGGAGGATCAGGGATGGATTAACAATAAAGATCAAAACATTTTAAATACATATGCTAAGGAAATGAAGGGACTTTATGACTTTGACTAGTCTGCTCCATAAAGAGTTGTGGTTTAATGCAGAAATAACAATCCAGATTAAAAGAGTATATTGGAAGGGATGGCAGAGACAAAGCATTAATTAAGCAGATCAGGAACGTCCGCCGGGTGGCATCTGAGTTGTCAGCAATCTAGAGGCAGATACACTATACAAGAAGATGGATATCTTCATTATGAACAGTTGGGAATACCAATTATACAATGGTTATGTAACAAAGGACTCAAAGATTGAGATGAAGGTGAAGAAGAATATAGGAGTATGTTGGACAGGGTAGAGGAAAAACCTGAAACAAGTAAATGTGACATACTCTACCCAAAGGTAAATAGCCATAAATACAACAAATCAATGGAGAAATTCAGATCAAGATGGGCAGGAAAAGAAAAGGCAATGCTTTTTTCAACTATGTGGAATAAATGCTTGAAAAAGAACACTGAAAGTGCTCCAAATAACTTGGGGCCAACATACGCAGGGGCTGAACAGATGGTTTCAGGTACTGATAAGTAACCTGGGGCCAACATGCGCAGTGGATGAATAGATGGTTTCAGGTACTGATAAGTAACTTGGGGCCAACATATGCAGGGGCTGAATAAATGGTTTCAGGTACTAGTAAGTAACTTGGAGCCAACATACGCAGGGGCTTAATACAGGGTTTCAGGTACTAGTAAATAACTTGGGGCCAACATATGCAGTGGCTGAAAAGATGGTTTCAGGTACTAGTAAGTAACTTGGGGCCAACATACGCAGTGGCTGAATAGATGGTTTCAGGTACTGATAAGTAACTTGGGGCCAACATACGCAGTGGCTGAACAGATAGTTTCAGGTACTAGTAAGTAACTTAGGGCCAACATACGCAGTGGCTGAATAGATGGTTTCAGGTACTGATGCAGATTTTGCAGGAGAGGTAAGCAGTAGAAGCAGAATGTTAAAGGTATGGAAGCACAGAAGTAGGTAATCATCATTATGGGGGCACGTATGAGTGGAGAAAAATATTTGTTTAACAAATACCTAGTATATGACAAGCTTACCTATTAAGGCTGGGGGAAAATGTGGATAGAAGGAATTAGAGAAATTTCAAATACTACTTTTAGCTGAATGGGAAAGAAGCTTACCAGAAAAAGGAAGGGTGTGATTTTGAATGGAAGAGGAGAAAAGTAGGAACAAATAATATAAAAGTTCAAAATCAGTTGTTATGTCAGCAAGAAGACAAGGGAACAGAAGAGAGGGTTAAGGGACAGTGGCACAAATTACGGCTATATTACAATATAGGAGTTTAACAATGGAGTCAAGAATATTGCAGGGTTAACAGGAAAGTATAGCTATGGATGGCAACATCTGAAGGTGAAAAGGGTAGGAGTGGGATTCTTTGAATTTTTTGTATCTGTTTTTTCCTCTGTTTCATGTTTTTCTGTATTATCCAGTGCCCCTTCCATTGCTAGGTCTATCAACTTCTCCTACTGTCCCTGGACTATTTCAATTCTAAGTCTGGAGATGGCATAGAAACTAAGGCCATTCTGGGGGTTGAGCTGTTGTTCATTTATATGTCACCCCCTGATTTCTCCCCATCCTTCCTCTACATTGTGATTGCTGGTTACCTTCTGTAGGAACCACTCCTCCCTACAGTGAATGCCAAAACAAATGGCCTTGCCATGGGGCCAGTATACCCATCCCTTCCTGTCAACTCATCAGACACTTGAGACTATAATCAAACCTGACCTGCTGGATGGATTGTTTGAACTATGAATGAGAACCCCAAGTATATCATACGGCTTTATACTGCGTAATCCTGAGTATATGATATGGCTTTAGACTGCGTAACCCCAAGTATATCATATGGCTTTATACTGCATAACCAAGTATATCAGATGGAATTATAATGTATGACCCCAAGTATATCATACTGTTTTATCATGTATAACCCGGGTATATCATACTGCTGTATACTGTACAACCGAGTATATCACTGTGTGCAGTTAGAACTTGTCTGATTGAAGACTACAGGAACAGGGCCCAGTTTTGAGATTTTTTAACTGGTTTATTGGGTAATTTATTTAAAAGCCTTTTCTGATTGCTTGTAGTCATCTAAAGCTGTTTTAAGTGTATTTTTTACTGTTTGTAGTCGTTTAAAGCTGTTTTAAGTGTATTTTTTACTGTTTTTGCCTTATCTTTTCAAAAAAAATGTTTTCCTCGTTTCCCACCTTTCTAAGCTAGTATAGTCCAGTTTTCAGGATAGTGCTGAATTCAGGGCTGTGTTACAATTTTCTGAGTTGCCCATACCTTACTTGGATAGAGGGAGGTTTCTCTGTTCACCTGTGAGAGAGGGAGCTTTGAGCAGCCATCTGTCCCTGGAGGAGTAGTTCCAGCCCAGAAGTTAGTAGTTTATAGGCCATTTTGGGCTAATTTCTATCTCTTTCATTTCCCTGCTGTAAAAACTGCGTTTGCACGGTTTTGCATGTCCGGGCAGCGCTGGTTAGCTAAGGCTAAATTTATCCCAGCTCCACCAAGTCTCCTCTTCAGTTTTTCCCTTGAAAGTAATCTAACTCTCAACCTAAGCACTTAAAAAGCATCCTACAATCCAGCACTTGCTCAGACCAAATAGCAAGCACTACTGTACCCCGACACTTGATTGTCCAGCAGGGCAAGGCTCATTATTCACCCCTCACCAACCAAGCGTCTAAGCAGCACACCCTACTATTCAGGCAAGACCAAAGGGCAATTTCAGATATACTCTCCAGTACAGCAGGTGAGCCTGGGTATCCTGAGGCAATGTTACAACTGCCTCATGTACACAAACAACCCTCTCCTCCTACCACAAAACATTAACATATGCGAGAGATGAAATTACATAGCTAAATTGGAGGCTAAGCTCTCTCCACCCAAGACTGGAACAGGCAGTCATGAGGAGAAGGTTAACACTTGCACCACACCTCCAGCCTCACATAGACATACTAAACCAGCACTGGCAAAAAATACACATAAATACACAAAATCATACTCAGAGGCTCTAAAAAAAACCTGCAAAAGCATCACAGACCAAGCAGACACCCAAACAACCTGCACCTCCCGTCACAAACCAGACAACACATAAAATACAAAATCAGTGTGCCGCACAATCACAGCCCTTAAGGCAAAATAACATACCTAACACACTAGTAATAGGCGACTCTATAGTCGGGCACACTGACGTCCCACTCACTAGGCTGGACAAGGAGAAGGTTACAGTTAGCTGCCTGTCGGGAGCCAGAATCACAAGCACTCAAGTCACTCCAGAACAAGTACTCTGTCATTGTTCATGTTGGTGTGAACGACCTGAGACCTACCTCCCTGGACTACATGACAAGAGGAATGGAAGAGCTCTCTGATCATGTATCCCAGGCAAGTATGACCCTGACCCTGAGTAGTATCCTGCCCTCACCAAGAATGATACTGCAGTATAAAGAAAAAATTATCAATTTCAACAATTGGCTAAGCTTCTGGTGTCATTCAAAGTGGATCCAGTATCTGTCAGCCTGGGACGACATCCTCAACAAGCCTCGTTGCTTAGCAAGAGATGGCTTGGACCTGTCACCCCTAGGCCTTTGAGCCAAGGCTCTTGCTGCCCCACATAGTGCCTTTTTTAGGCAAAGCTCAAAAGTCAAACTCACCTCCGTAAACAACACAAATAAAAAATGAGGGTTATGTTACTCAACGCCAGGAGTTTAAATCTCAAAATGCAAGTGCTCAAAGCACTCCTCAGTATGGAGAACGTTGACATCTGTGCAGTAACTGAAACCTGGTTCAAGGCTCCACAGAGCACCCCAGCACTACTGGGCTACAACTCATACCACACATTTCGGCCACAGAACATGGACCGAAACACAAAAGGAGGGGGTGTATCCATATTCATCAAGGATACCTACACCTCCAGGTTAGTGGCGCAGCATGATACCTCCGAGATCATCCATGTGCAACTAACATCAGGCAAATCTGCAGTGCAAATTGTGGCCTGCTACAGATCACCCTCCATGACCCAGGATGACTACTCCGCCTTTCTGGAGACACTGGAAAACATGAAGGTCCTATCGAACACCCTGATATTGGGTGATTTCAATTACCCTACCGTTAACTGAGAAAACTGCTCAAGTACAAACTCCCAGGTCCAGCGTGTCCTGGAATTTATCAACTCAAATGCCCTGGATCAGCTGGTACACTCCCCTACCAGAGGTGAAAACATATTGGACCTGGTCATCACCAACATGGATGACAGGTGTTCCACATCGGAGGTCAACCCATAACTGGTTAGATCAGACCATAAACTAATCACTCTGGATGTCCACAACACACCACCACCTCCAACCAAGGAAACCACAGTGAAAAATGTTTCTATAGCAAACTTCACCTTACTAAAGACAGAGGTGGTAGGTTTCACAACCCTCACGCTAAAGGATACCAGTGTCCAAGATGCAGGAACCTTTACAAATGCACTCTATGAGCACCTACAAGGATGCATGGATCATGCCATCCTTAGCAAAACCAAGACTTTCTCCCCTAAGAGAAGGAAACCAGTCTGGTGGACCCCTGCCATAGACAGGCTATACAATAGAAGGAGGAAACTAGTTCAGAAAAAAAGCAAATCCCAAGAAGGAAAGACATCCCTGATCAGTATCAGTAAGAAACTAAGGCCCCTCATAAAATCCTCCAAGGCTAACTTCGAAAGAAAAAAAGCCAAGGATTCGAAAGATAACCACAAAGCCTTCTTTAGCTATGTCAAGAATCTAAGTGGCAACTCACAGATATGCTCTGAGCTAGTGCAAAATAGCACAAAATATACTGAACCCACTGATATTACCAACATCCTGACAGATAGATTCAGTGCAAATTTCACCACCTTCTCAAACGCAAAAGGGCTCACAACAATACCGGAAAAGTGTAGTGTCCCAGAAATCACAGACAAACAGGTGAAAACAGCCCTTTCAAAAGCCAAAAGCACAGTGTCAGTGGGGCCAGATGGTGTCCCAGGCTGCGTCTTGCACGAACTACAGAACGAACTAACCCCCCCACCTAAACACACTGTTCAACCTCAGCCTCTTCACAGACAGAATTCACACGGTAAGAATAGCAGGCTCCAGGTCCGACTCTAAACCAGTCACAAGTGGTGTCCCACAATGCTTGGTCCTGGGACCCCTACTGTTCAGCATATACTTCTCAGAAATACAGGCAAACAGAGGAGGACTATGGCTAACCAAGTTCGCCGATAACTGCAAACTGGGAGCCATAATTGACTCTCTGGCTGACAGGGACATTCTCCAAAAGGGCCTTACTGAGACGGACACCTAAGTCATGGTCTCAAGCCAAATGCCAAAAAATGCATAGTCATCCCATCTGGGAAAAACAAAACACCCATGAATTAACACATAGGTGGCAACCCCCTTAATACAGAAGAGGTAATAAGAGATATGGAGACCCAGGTAGATAGTAATCTCTCCTTTGACAATCATATTACCAAAGTAGTTAGGAAATCCTTCTATGTAGCCCATCTAATTACTAAAGGGTTCACATCTAGAAATAAAGAGGTTATAGTGTCCCTCTACTCGTCACTCATCAGACCCATCATAAGAGTACAATGCCTCATTTGGGATGTACCTCACAAGACACTTCCAACAGCTAGAAAGACCACAAAAGTACCTCACCAAGAGGATTACTGGCCTCAAACATATGTCCTATGCAGCCCAAAAGGAAAAACTCCAGCTGTAATAAGTAGCATATTGCTTACTCAGAGGTGATCTCTGCCTGACTTAAAGCCATGTCCAACTCAGAATTGATGGACGTGCTCCACCTAAAGAAATCCAAGTCACTGAGAGCCACTCGCTTTAGTGAGCTAAACCTCACCACAACAATTTATTTATTTATTTATTTTACATTTGTTGACCGGGCTAGTCTGGCTGGATACATGTCCATTTTCAGCAGAGGCCCGAGGAGAAAAGCTCCACTAAATACTAAGTACATTACATAAACAAATCATCACTTTAAAAAATAGCAAAAATTGGAGTTAAATCAACCGAAGGACTGAATGATCATTTCAAAAGAGAAACAAGTTTCTAATATGCAGTTCGTTGCAAGATAACAAATTGTACATAAAATGTATATACTTAAATCTATACAGTGAAAGGAAGAGAAATGAGAAAGGTAGAGATGAAAAGAGTGAAGAAGAAATAGCGTAATAAATAGAACATGCTGGAGGGATAGATTCCTGTCACAGAGACTCCCCATGCTTTGGAACAAAATTCCTAACTACATCAGGCAGAGCCCCTCACTAACACTCTTCAAGAGAAACCTTGACGAGTGGATGGATAACAGAAAATACACCTCTGGGATCATTTTACTGGCTCTTCTTGACAGAAGCTCAGTTAATAAATCAAAAGGGCGGCGAAAGCTGCCACACTCTGGCTAGGCTTATAAATGCCCTTGGGCAGATAGCCTAGTACCTATCTATGAACCTATATCATACGGCGTTATACTGTATGATCCCACGTGTATCATACGATGTTATACTGTATGACCCCAAGTATATCATATGGCGTTATACTGTATAACCCCAAGTATATTATACTGCTGTATACTGTATGACCCTAAGAATATCAAACTGCATTATACTGTATGACCCCAAGTATATCATATGGCGTTATATGACACAGAGTATATCATATGGCATTATACTGTATGACCCCAAGTATATCATACGGCGTTATACAGTATGACCGAGTATATCATATGGCGTTATACTGTATGACCCAGAGAATATCATACTGCTATATACTGTATCCAAAATGTTATACAATGTGTGAGTAGTACTGTGTCTTGTATGATGAAGTTTAATAAATGGCATTGCACTGAAATGTTTATGATATAAAATCTCAATGAAAAATATAAAAAAGTTTAAATGCATGTCAAATGACAGAAGCAGCAATTCAAAACAAAGTCTTAATTAAAGAGAAACAATTAAAAAGTTAAATGGTGTGCTTTTAAAATAAACAACACAAACATACCCCCCGGGATTCATGAAGCTTGCGCCAGGCGCAGGCATAGCATAGGTGGTATAACACCAAATATGGCCGTTGAGCGATTCAGGTACGATCCAATTCCACGTGCACTACCGGCGTACGCCAGAACTGCGCAGCCCCCGGCATAGGTATGCTAATCACCCCATGTGCAATGTCGCACCATGCAAATGAAGGCATATAGCGATTCGTGGTGCAGGCGTAGCGTAAGCCCACGGAAATGTAAACCAAAAAACACGGTTTACATTTTCCCAAACAGAACATCGGAGCTACGGAAGAGGGCCAGACCCAGGTATCACAACGTTAACATATGCCAATGGCGAAATACACAGCCAATGGCATAAGAAAAGATGCACAACACGTAAATAACAACATTTAATGTCATGTCCACAGTAACGCACAGCACAACCGCAGGGCATGTGTGCGGAAGCTGTAACAAAGAAATTATATAAAAATGTCATAAAATCGCAACGTAATAGAAATCAGGTTTAAAGCATAATACACAATGGTAGGCATGGAACACCACAACCAAGGTGCAAGGGTTGCTAAGGGCCTGCGATAGTGTTCGGCGCGGTAACTATGAATTGGTAGTCAATGCCATGCAAATGAGGCAGATAATACTGAATCACAAATGTCCTGCCGGATGAAGGTTGTATCATAGGGCGCAGTGGTATAACACCGAGGAGTGGCTCAGAGGAGATACATGACATCAGCAGAGGGGTGTGCCACCGTAGCAGTAAGCACATTGGAGCAATGCAAATCTGGCCTGTCCGTTGCTAAGCAAAGCTGCAGGACAGAGGTGGGGAGGAAGGTATAGAATAGTTTAGCTGAGAGCACACATGGTGCCCAAAAGCGCATGTGTACGAGGATGAAAACGTGCCTGAAACCCAGTAATCGGACGCACACACCGCAAACAATAGCAGAAACAGGAAGGTCAGGGGAAGAAAAGAAGGAAATGCGGAAGTAGGGTAATTGGAGTACTAATGAGCAATCAACACCAATCAACCCACGAAGGCCAATCGACGGCAGCTGACAAGTCTGTTTGCAGAAACCTGCAAAACAGGATAGGGGAGGCATTGTGAATGCAAAGAAAGGAGGGGAGGTATTGGATTGCAAAGATAGGAGACCTGACACAGCAGAGCAAAGCAAACCAGCAGCAGACCGGCAGTAGCACACATAACGCAAGATACGCTAGGTCCAGGAAAGTACAAATGAAAGTAGGCTGCAGGATGCACGCCAGAAAATGGTAGGTGCAACGTGCAGAAATGTAAAGGGAAGGTCAAGAGGTAATCCACGGCAGGCAAATGTAATTCAACACCAAAGGCACCACAATAGTAGTTCCGGCAGTAAAACACATAAGATACCCTGTAGCTACGATTGTACATACACACCCTATGACATCATCAGTGTTCACAGCACAATAGTATAAAGTGTGAAAGCACCCAACACACACCTGTGTATTCCCAAACACCGCACCATAGGTGTAAACACACGGGGAACTTTTAAAATGTACATGTTAGGAGCTGACATAGCTGTGATTCATCAGCATGTGTTAGAGACTGACGGTGTTGTGGAGGATGATGCCGACAACCACCGCAGGCCTCGGAGGAGAAGGAGAGTGTTCAGACCAAGGGTAACCTAAAAGGGGCTACATGAGCTGGAGATAGTAGAGCATTACAGGGTGGACAGGGACATCTTACAGCAAACAGTGGAGCTGTGCCGGCCACGCCTGAGAACCAGAAACAACAGAGGGGAACCCATCCCAGTGGACATGAAGGTATGTGTAAGCCTGCGAATACTGGCCACAGGTACCTTTCAAAGGCCAACTGGAGATATAATGGGTATCTCACAGGCATCAGCATCCAGGGTACTACACCAGTTCCTGGATGCCATGTTACCACATGCCAATGAGCAGATATACTTCCCCAGAACTCAGGAGGAGTTGGCCAGCAATATGCGCCACTTCCACCGTGTGGCACACTACCCGGAGGTACTGGGTGCGATAGACTGCATGCACATACAAATCAAGTCACCACCCGGTGAGCAGGGTAGGCGCTACATAAACCACAAGGGATTCCACTCCATCAACTGCCAGGTTGTGTGCAATGCCCAGGGCATTATCATGGATGTGTGTGCTGGCAGCCCTTGAAGCTACCATGACTCCCATATCTGGCATGCCTCACAGCTGTATCAGGTATTTGTCAGGGGGGACATCCCACATAGTCATCTTGTGGGGGATGCTGGCTATGCACTGGAGCTGTGGATGATGACTCCCATCAGAAATGCACACACACCCATACAAGAACGCCATAATGAGGCACACGCACAAACCAGAATCATCATAGAGCGTGTGTTCGGGATGCTGAAATCACGGTTCCGGTGCTTAGATACATCTGGTGGAGCCTTGCAGTACTCTCCAGGCACGTGTGCCCACATCGTCATAGTATGTGCCATGCTACATAATATGATCCTGCGGAAGCAGCTGCAGCAGGGACAAAATGGTGAAGGCCCTCATAGCCCACCACAATTGCCAAGGCCATTACAGGCACAGGGGGATTCAGACCATGAACACACTGTGCCAGCCCCAGTAGGCAGACGGAGGTGTGCCCAATATGCCTACGCCTTGGCAAAGAGGGAATGTATAGCACATACTCTGACAGTGTAGGCCCCTACGGACTGACACCTCTCCACCTGCACACACAGTAAAATGGATGGCACACAAACATGACCACCTGTAAATTGTAATGTATAGGTGGCCCAATGTGTGACTCCTACATAGGCAGCCCTCAAACATTGTAAACACAACAGCCAGTGGAACACGGAATGCCAACACCTGAACAGTACATGAGCCTTACAGCATATGGTGGTGCTGTGTGCCTGTCACGTCCCCCACCAGATAAATATATATATATATATATATATATATATATATATATATATATATATATATATATATATATATACACATATGCATATATATAATACAGATAGAAAGGGCAACAGAGGGATATATGGTGGTATAGATGGATTCAGCGATATCTGCAAATATAATAGATAGTTCAACGACATTCATAACACCTTGGAGGAATAAATAAATAGGATACCGCCAACCATGGAATGTGTAACATACCGACATGCGTAACCACGAGGCTGAAAGACCGATAGAACACAGTACCGGAACAGTACATCAGCGAGTAATAGTATGATGATATGAAGGGACAGTTAGTCACCGCTGCCAGTGTTGCAGTCCACGTAGGTACTGTGATCAACTGTGTCTGTGAGTGCCGTAGTGTGTGTAAGTGTGCGTTGAGGGTGCCGTGTGCGTCTCTGTGTGACTGTAATGTGTGTGTGTGTCCACAACATGTGTTTGTTAGTGCCAAGTCAGAGGCAGATCAGTACGGTAGGTGTGGGTATAGCTAGCCGTAGGCATACGGTTACTACCTGTCCCACAGTAGGAGGGACAGCCCCACCCTGGGCAGGTGTGTCCTGACATAAAACAGTACAAAGGGCAAATGTCTGAGATGGTAGGACATAAATATGTCCCATATATAATGTAACAGTCGTATTTAATAGTTATGCCTGTATGTAAGAAACGTAAATGTTACATGCAATATGATAAGTAGCCAAAGTCACACAACAATAGGTATGTAGTGAGGATAAAAGTATGTGCTAACCTGTGTTCTGACCGTGGCTATGTGTTGGCCTGTGAACACCGCTGTGTGTCCGCAAGTGTCCAACAATGACCATATGAAAAGGTGGCAACTCATGGCAAACAGGCTCTTTTAACAACACAACCACAATGACTGCAAATATGTGGGACAGAAATACAAGGGATAGCTGTCACTTACACATATCCCTTGATATATCGCTGCAATTACGGAGGTATACAAGTAGCAAGCTCACCTGCAGACAATATAGAAACCAATTAACAATGGCCCAACGTACAATCCTGCAACATAAGTCTACTAACTGTTAGCTCTCTAATTAGGGATGGAGCGCACACACATATATACGGATTATGTAGAAATGCAAGGCCCACACACCTGTATATGCTACGTACACCCACCGACATCCCCCACACTAAAAACTAAAGCAATACAGACTGTAATAGCAGCACAAACATCCAGTCTGTCAATTACATCTGCAGAACCCACAACATACCGTGTGAGAGACACAATTAAAGGCGTCATGCTAAATTGCAGGCGTTGTATAATGGAACAAACAGCCATATTACAGGTTTTGTTTGCAATACTCCGTTATCAGACGTTGGGATGACAGGTACACCCACATGTTGAAACAAATACTCTACCTGTCACACACAATCCACGGGGGACATGAATCCAAACTATACTTGTCTCCATGCATAGCAGTTGCAATTACACACAACAAAACACAATACAGACCGTCTCCCCGATGGTAGGGCAAATAGGCAACACCCAAGTGAAGAATCCAAATATACCCCACTGTTGCAGTGTAATTGGCGAATGGAGTAGCTGCTCAGCTGATAAGCAAGTAATTAGTCACTCAGGAACACCAACTGGCGGGATGAATCCACATGTTACAGGTATCGACGTATATAAGGATGACTTGCCAGACATTCAAACCGTATGCTCATACCGAATACCAGTTGAAACACTGTGAGAGAGATAGAAACAAAACGCCGTAACAACAAGGTATGTAGAATGCCCGATATGTAAGGTTATGTATAGCATGATCTGTATTAATTAGTTTTACTGTATGTATAGCCTGGTTTGCATTAATTAAACGTGTCCGCAATGCATAAAGTGGGGAAAGGTATTTATGTAGTGATGTCTTGCTGAGCATACTAACTCTTGTAGAAACTGTGCGTCCAGCAGTGGGGCACAAGGTACACAGCACAGACACCACAAGGGATGCTACATGAGGGCGTTAAACAGAACAATTCCATACAACCCGCCGTCAGTGGTAGGGTATGTCCAACAATGACGTGCCATAGCAGGGGATAGTATATGTTGATATACTGTCACAGCATGCATGTGTATGGGCATATAACGTTAATGACATATGTAAGGTGGTCCCTCTGTGCAAGTATGCTTTGCATTATGGGATACTATGTGAAATATGTGTAATGTATAGTATTATAGGTAGATATGACAAATATTCTACACAGCATAACAGGCATATCATGCATACCACAGGTATCGTCTATTGGTATGTACAATAACAGGATACATATGGCTTGTAGGTATGGGACATTGTAATAGCATGATAGCAAATCTAAATGGAAGGGCTACCACGTAACCATGCACAAAGGACATGTAATAGCTTCACAGGTGCATAGTGGGGTACTATGCAATCTGGCAAGTCCATGTGTAAGCACAACTACAGTGTTCACACTAGTGGCACCTCTCTTTAGGTAGTGTCCTGTGAACAGCAGAGCCAGGTGTCACCTGCACCTCTGCACAGTACAGCCACTGCAGTGATCCCAGGCCTACATGTGTCTCCCAACCACCAAGGGAGGTATCACATGAACAGTGCTACTGAGTGTCCCTGCGTGATGTACATAGGACTTATGTTCCAAAGCATGGTGAGTGTCCGGTTTGGGAATGTAACCCACAAGCACATCCCACTCATTGTGGCGTGTGTGCACATATCCATGAGCATGTTGCTCACAGTGGCCTCTGCTTATGTCGTGTATGAGGAGTATATCCATTAATAATGTTGTGGACATGGGCTCTGTCTGATCAGCCGAGGTCACCCCTGAGTATGTAGTATGCAAATGTGTACAGATGTGGTGTCCGTAGTGCAGCCGCATATTTAAACTGTCGGAGCTCAGTAAACGTCATGGCGTGTTAATGTTGTGGCATGTAAAGCAGTAGCTGTTGTGTAAGGTACACCCTAAATGGGGTGGTGTACCCTTGAATGTGTGTAGATATCTTGAGTTCAGAGGTACAATGGGTGCCTATGTACCAGCTACACACCCAGTACAGATAGGTGTGGCCACGTAGAAGGATATCCATGCCACAGTGGCAATACGGTAACCACAGGAGTGAGTGCGACATATGTGTGTACTGCAAACATGTACAATGTGATATGTATGTAGGGGACTACCATCCATGTGATAGTCAGTGGGGGAATGGTGTAATGCAAAGGTGATGTGCATGCACCTTGTGTCATGCAGCTTGATGCCATGATAGTCATATTATGTATCTGTCACAGCGACACCCATATGGTTGGAGTCAGTATCAGCTGGTGGAGCAATCATGGTGCTCAGTAAGCAGGGGTTTGAAAGCTAGGCAGAGAAAGTCCCCTGTGCTAGCCTGTTCCGCAGGGAAGTTCCGCAGGGAAGCATATGCTGAAGATGAGGGGCCGTATGACTAAGGACCGTGGTACGACACATGTACCTGACATGTAGTAGGTACTATGGTATGCTGGCCTCACTGTGTGTCCTGTCCATGAGCCACATAGCATAACATCCTGAGACACAGGGTACGATGTGCAGGTGGATGTGTATGTTGTCAATACCAGAATGGGGAATGGTGCTGAAAGGCAATGAGAGGACAATGTAAAATGTGTGGACTCCCGTACCATCAGCAACTGCCCTGGTAACTGTATGAAAGGAGTCCACCATGTGTAGGGGCCATGCTCTGGCCCTAACAAGCCCAACCCGGGTGGCAGCAAAGGACGGGAGCCCAACAATGTCTCTGTGAATGACGTCCTTTATGATGTGCCCCATAGCCATGCAGAACAGTCCAGTCAGGTGTGTAGGACTATAGTCCCACTTGTGCATTGTGGTGCCACCTGTGTGTAGTGTGATAAATGCTGCTGTGTGCCATTCAGGGGCTACAATGTCTGCAACAAGACTATTACTGAATATGGTGGCCTAGTGGGGAGACATGTAATTCAGAGGTTGGTGGACATCACAGCCTGGGACGTTGGAAGGTGACATGGGGCCAGTGTCCCAGGACATACAGAGTGTAGGTCAGTCGTTGGAAGGCGACATGGGGCCAGTGTCCCAGGACATATAGAGTGTAGGTCAGTACTGTGTAGGTGTGACCACAGGGACACCACAATGTTCATGTATGGATTGCGGCCCTGTAGTGAGTAAGAGGGTGTAATGTCAGCATTGAATCCATCCTCCAGCATGTTGCCAACAACACCTGGGTCTGCAATGTTCCTGAGTGACTGTTGTATGTGACAGCAGATGTGGGTGTTGCCATCGACTACTGACATACCACCATAATGCCTGGTGGTACACCCCGGAATGTGTGGCAGTCATGTTTATGTAGCTAGTCTTGGAGTATGTGATGAGGGACCCTGTGGCCCCACCACGGCTGACCAGTGAGCCACCCCACACATGGGAATGTACACCACTGTGCAACAGCCTACACCTGTTGTTGTACATCATATGTCCATGGAACATGACCACCAGAGTAGCGTCTGTTATCTGGTGTGTACCATCATGGCTCTGTGTGGAATAGCATGATCCATGCAGTTGTGTACATGCTAATGAAGTGCACTGGGGTAAGTGTCAGCATTTGTATGTGCATTGTCCATCTGCACAGGTGTCATGATGTTAACAACTGCTGTCAGCAGACATCTGTAGTAGGTGTTGCAGTACTCATGTACATTGTATGCTGTGATGGGTGTGGTGCCAGGATGTGGCTAACAAGGTTGATTAGCATATGTTCGGAATCCACCAATGAGGGGATAAACCCAGGTGTGTAACAGCAGTCACATGGTGGTAGTGTTCATGCCAAGGGTAATGTAGGTCTTGGAGGTGGTGTGTATGGGTTGATCCAGCAGAGCGGAGGGTATGACTCATGGATGTATCGGTACATGAGTGGCTATCCCAGTGAAGTGTGGGGTAGTGTCAGTCACACATCAGTAGTAGCTGTCTGAGGCCCACTGTCCAATATACCAACATAGAAGGTATGTTACCCGTGGGGTATGATGTTGACTCTGTCGCTTGTTACAATGTGTATAGCGGTCCCGGACACAGTTAGTTGTATGTGGAGCACCTCTGATGCATTGTGCTAAGTAACTTGCCAGAATGTGTGCAAAACATAGTGGGATATGGGAACCCCTCAGCTGTGGGTGTGCCGGTCCCGGTATGTGCCTGAAAGGTATGGTCTGTCTATAACCTGTCATTGCAGGTGTGCTCTGCAGAGCCTAGAGGCAGGTCCCAGTCACTGCAGAGATGTTTGAGTGGTGCATTATAAGGTGTGCCTTGCCTGCGTGCGTCACAAAGGAAGATGCAAGCAGTGTGTCACATGACCCCATGTCGTGCCTGCCAGTTCCCGTCCTGCTGGTGACAGTTATTGGAAACTGTGCAAGACAGGCAGTATAGAAGCAGCAAGAGCCTTGCATGTGAGCTGTACTCCCAGGGCTGACAGGTGTAAGTCATCTGTGCCACAGCATTGTGTTTGACCAGGTCAGTCAAAGCGGACAGATACCAAATGCCTGTGGAATGACAATAGAAGCATAGGCAACTGTTGAAGTGACACAGTCGGTCGTTGTACAGTGGTATCGTGTCCGGACGAATGCAAAATGCTCCCCAGGGCTTGGCCTACACCCTCAGGGCTATAAGACTGGTGAGCTATTGCATGTCCCTGCACACATAGTCTGTGAAGTGGCATCACAGGGCAGTCACACTAACATGGAGAATGACAGTCATATCGTAACTGGTGAGGTGTGGCATGGGTGCATAGGTTATGTTGCAGAAGCAGTTACCCGACAGCAAGATGCAAGCAACTAACGCCTTGTGTAGCCTGCTGTGTGGAACTGCAGTGTGACTCCCTACAGAGTCATCTATGACTGGTGTGTTGTGAATGTTATAACTCACTATTGGCTGTATGTGATGGGCACACATGAGTCCTTGGGCTATAAGATGGTGCTGTTGTCTTCCATGATGGGGGCTACCTCTGGTGCCCACAGTGAGTATGGAGACATACTGCACAAGTTGTCCTCATAGGTGTGGCCAGTGGTGTAGATCATGTGAGACTATGTGATGGGTGGGGTGTGTTGCGAATGTTACACATCCCCAAATGACTGTCAGGTGCAGTCAGGGTTGGTGACAGCATTACCCCCAGCCATAGCTGTCAACCTCCTGTCCCCAAACTGAGGAACATTAGCCCTCATACTGTGTGACAAATGGGCAAAACATGGAACACTTACAACTGGCTTACTAACAGCTTTAACTAGGAATGGCATATGATGGCTAAAATAGGCTGGTTTTACGTATAAAAAAGATATTCTAATGAATTAATATGATTCCCATCTATTTAGCCATGGCTAGCAGGTAAACAATTTCCAACAATGAATGTGTGACAGACCCTTCCAATGTGGAACCTTGAGGAACATGCACCTTTTAGAACCCCAAATGAGGTACATTCCTTGTAATGAGGTACACCTGAGAGCTATGCCCCCAGCATGGCTGCAGAAGTGCATCCCCCACAGGCTGTAGTGCCGTATGTTGGGAGGTGAACATTGAATGTGTACATGAGACAATTGCTCTATTGCCACATGTACGACATATCCCTCATATAGACAGGCAGTAGCACTGGTACGTGACAGTTGGACATGCCTGTATATACAACCATGTCCCACAGGATATGTGCATTACGTGTGTACAACAGCTGTTGTACCATACGCAAGCTGGGAAGTGTAGGACAGCCAGTGTACCTGTGGGAAATGGTGTGGAATGGGTGCTATAGTAATCAGTAGCTCATGACATGCTCACAAGTTCTGAGCAAGTGCCTAGCATGACCAAACAATACAGATAGGGTGTTGGATAATATCAACCCACAAGTGGTGATGACAGTCATTTAGGGTGGCACCGCACTATAACCCTGCTGAGTATGGTGTGCATGTCCATGAACCATTAGCACTGTAGATGTTAGCAGTACAGATGTACAAGACAGCACGGATATTTGATTACAAATAACTTTGCATGTCACAGGAGTGTTCCACCAGTGGCCTGTTGACAGACTCACAACTACAAAAGGTGCAACAGTGACATGTGCACAGCACACCAGTGCCAGCTACAGTAGAACAGGGTTAATGTGTTGTACCCCACCCTCCCATACCACACAGACAAATGTTAGGCATCTGTGTATGTAAGGCTGTGAATGGCCATGACCTATCAGTATAGCTGTGCCAGTGTTGTGAACATACAGAATGGGCCCTGTGGGTGAGGTGTGTGATATATGTGCACAGTCTGATGGATGATACCAGCAATGTCACCGCTAGGTGAACATCCCTGTACCCATAAACTACTACACAGGCTGTGGTCAACATTATGGACACTGAGTAAGGGATGGTGCTGTGCACTGCACCCCCCAACTTGGTGATGTCTCCAGACCCCTTAGGTAGTCATATGAGGTACCCATGTCATGTCAGGGTGCCATCCATGAGCATGGAGATCACTGGACAGGCATATACAGCACTGTGGTGATCAATATTGGATCACATACCACCTTTAAGGGGTAATGGCTATGCATGGATGTGCGATACCAGCCTTCACAATCCTCACCTCCACTATGCAGCATGCTGTCTACCTTGCAGAAAGACATTTGCTACACCATGATGATGGACATGCTACATGTCCATATCCTGATCTATAAGACATATGTCATGGACAGTCACCGTCCTAATACTAGGATCGCCACAGGCTGGACAGATCCCTGTGCCATATATGTGACATACTCCCACCATACCATGCAACCCTGTCCATCAAAGCTGCACATGTCATCCCAGTCATACATGGTGTGATGGCCGCATGGTAGATGTACTATCAACTGACTGGATCAGTAATGTGGCAATGATGCACCTTGCGGTGGCACAATGGCTGTCTGTTACAGCTTGGAAACCGTGCCCGCACATGCTATGGTTGATAACCATCCCTGCAAATGTCGTCTGACTAGCCATTGTCCCATGTCTATCACATGTGCAATACAGGCGATCCGTGGCAGGATGTTGAACAGTTGTACAGTGCTGTGTAGATGTATATGGCAAAACACATGCATGTACAGGTGTCCATGCGTATGTGTGCATTGTCACTGCTCAAGTCCATTACGGCTGTGTCTGTGTTGATATGTGACTTATACACAGCATCCAGGTCCACAGCAGTACCGTGGACACATCCAGGCATGTGCAGATAGGTAAGAACACAAGTGCAGGCAAATAGACATGCCCACAGCAAGACAGCATTTACATGGAGTATGAACACTGTAATGAGGTGACACACATATATGGTGATGATATCCAATGCATAATGGATGTGACATGTGTGACACAAACACGTCAGTCATGTCAGTGTCATGATGCTTTGCAATGATAACTGTGCAGATGTAGTAGATGTCAAAGAAATGTATGTGCAGCAGTATCTCTGTACATCTCTGAAACTGTGACCTGTCACCATCATTATGTCTTACAGATAATGCCCCGTACACGCCTCCCAGCATACACCCACCAGGAGGATGATGTCCTCATCCCACAGCTCCATGACAACTATGACTTGTTGTTCAGCCATGTGCCACAGCATGCCCAGCAGCGGGATGACCTGTGGCAGGATCTACGCAGGAGGGTGAACAATATGGTTGGCCATAACCGCACCTACCAGCAGGTGCGCAGACACTGCATGGACTTGATACGACATGCAAAACAGCATGCCACTGCAATCACCAGGGAACAAGGTGGAACAGGTGGTGGGCCACCAACCCAGCCCCCACTCACACACACTGAGGAGCTACTGGGCAGTCTTGCGACACCCAGGGAACAGCATCCAGAAACACTAGCTGCCATCATGGAGGTGGGTGTCTCCCAACCAATGAGCCTGGAGTTGCCTGGTAAGTCAGTACTGCACATATGGCTATTATATCCCATGTAGTTGCATGTGTCACTGCACATTATGTAAAGTAACAACATATGCAAGGTATGTGGACACACATGCTGCATACTGCAGTATGCTACATTGTGTATGCACACATGTGCATACTATATGCTATTACACAGGTGAATGTGTTCACATTCACAGTGCAACCTGTGGCTGTCATACAGTCATGGATAATGTTCATACTGGTGTGTCACCTGTATGCAGGTACCTCTGGCGTGCCACACAGACATGGGTCTGTTGCAGGTGAGACTGTCATCAGTATCAGGCATGTTACAGTGTAGATCTATTTGCCATGTGGCCAGTTAACACTTGCACACCTGATGTTTGTTCCAATCACGATATGCAGGTCGCACTACCCTTCATTCACACAGGCAACCCATGTGCAATACATACAAACGTAATGATACACCGACTTGAAACCACAGTACTTGTCATTGCGACATGTGTGGTCAGCTGTGCATACAACGGTGGAGGTGTTCTACAATGGAGGCATACGTAGTATGCATTGGAACAACATGTGTGGTATGCACACAGTACCACACAGTGAGCTGTGATATGGGCAGCCCACAGGTGTCACCATTGTGTCATATGCCCCTGTATTGGGTGCACACATTGTGATGTGCCACCTGACATATCCCAGACATGTAGTGTTCTTTCTGCAATATTGTCACACTATCGCATGATCTATACCCCACATACCAAACATACAACCCGTTGTCTGCATAGCCCTGTGGATTGTGACATATCTGACATCTATGGGTGTATGTCATATGGGACAACACAGACATGTGAGATAGATGCCCATTACACACAATTGGCCAACACATGTGCACACATGGCCATGGGGATGGCCAGAGACATGTAGCCACACAGTACTTGGGATGTGTATACACCCTGTTGCACATTGTCCACACATGGTCCAATTATGGCCTTAGTTGACCGATTATACAGTTGATGTGGTACACTGGACAACCTAAACGCCTGTGCACAGCTACTGGAGGTGTCACTGAAGTCTACCATATATGATCTGTTGAACATCACAACTGTGTTGCAGTTATGGCTATGCAATGTGTACATATTATGCATTCTACAGCAACATAGATGCCTCATGATGCCATGCAATGGCACAGTGTCTGTACTTCACACTGTATAGCAATGTAGACGGCTCACACTACCCTCCCATGCTCATGCACATTTGCTAAACATGCATTCTATCTGTAGGGCATACACACAACACTGCAATGTGAAGCCCATTATGATGCTGTGCATGTGTCAGGACACCATTGTGTCAGACATGTATGCATTTTAATGCACATGTCAGCAGATTACATGTCAAGGTCACGTCAGCCATGTGTACTGTTATCCTGTTCTGGGCCACATGGTGTATCACGGGGATGCATGCATACTACCATGATTGTGTGAACTGCATGGCTACTGATATGACACCTGCTTGCTGTAGTGTGCACCCCAGGGAGGTATGCTTACTAACACTATTAATGTCTGAACTGCATGCCCTCTGCTGTATCGCAGGCATGCTGCATGCCATGTGACAAATCACATGCATGGTGTGTCTGTGTGTGTGTGTGTCTGTGTCTGTGTTTGTGTGTGCGTGTCTGTGTGTGTGTGTGTCTATTGGACTTTACAGTATTTCTTTGCATTCACAGGTGATGTAGGTGCGTTACCCTCCTGCGGTCCATCTGATGTTAGTGTCCCCACAGATACTAGCGGTGATGAACATATGCATGAGGTACAGGCAGGGTTGTCAGGGGCTGAATCTGTGCCAATGGTTACCATCCCAGCTATGTCCCCCTCTTCCCCGCACACAGTTCTGCTGCCAACACATACCGCATCACCAGTGGCCATAGAGGAAGGACAGTCAGCATCTGTTAGCGTGGAACAGGAACGTGTGGTGGCTACAGAAGGTGCGTCTACACACCATGGTGTCAGTGTAATGACTGCAGATGTGCCACATAGGCATGTGGCCGGTGCTGCTCGTAGGAGGACCTCTGGCAGACATGCACCTGCAGGACAGAGCACAGCAGCTGGTATCACCAGACGCATGTTCCAGACTGTAATGGCGGCACAGGCATGTGCTGAATGGCAGAACAGAGAAGGGCAGAGGCTGCAGAGGGCTGCTATCCATACCCTAAATGACAACATCCAGGCATTGGCAAATGCTCAACAGCAGATTGCTAATGTTCTGGATAGGCGATTAGGTGAAATGGTCGGAATCCTTGACAGAGGCATGGCAATCCGCGAGCAGGAGCTGTCTGTGCTGGAACACCTGGTAGGAGTGAGGCGTAGGCCACGTGGACGTAGGCCAGCAACACCACCTAGTGTAGGTCGACGTGAGCGTGCCACCTCACATGCCCGCTCCCATAGTGCCGGTAGCAGTAGCAGTGCAGCTGGTGCTGCACTGTCAACACCAGGACACAGCAGGCCATGTGGACGTGGCCCTGGACGTTCTCAGTGGGGACACGGTTCCAGCGGACATGTGTCGGACAGTAGCCACTCTGTACCTCCACCTGGTAGTGCCCGTGCAACCCCAGGCAGGCAAGGTCACGTGGCCGTGGACGGACACAGTGAGCTGTACAACCTGCTCTGTACAATCTGGGGCTGTCAATTATAGCCCGTGTAGGCCTCACAAATAGCAGAACTGTGTACACACATACACGCACACAGCAAACACAACTGTAGGGCTCCACAACATCCACATGCATTCTGCACAGACATGTCCAGTCAACTCACCAGCCCTTACACACACACACATGATGTTATCCATTGGTGCAGCCTATGCCCCTGGCAAACATATCACCCTGTGCATATGATGAAGCCTGTGCCGCATCCCTGTCATCCACACCATCGGTGCAGGGTTATGCACAAATATTCTGATGCACAGGGTGAACAGCATAGTGAGAGGTGTATGTAATATTACCTGTGTATGCATAGTGAGGGATGTGTATGTTGCAGTGGTTGTGTGTGAATACTGGGAGATGTGTATGTAATATTACCTGTGTATGCATAGTGAGGGATGTGTATGTTGCAGTGGTTGTGTGTGAATATTGAGAGATGTGTATGTGACATAGGTTGTGTACTGTCGACATGCACCGGTCATACCATGTAGTGCAGGTGCAGCATGCATTGTGATGTTTTCACAGTATATGTCTCGGTTACATCTGTAGCACCATGTTGGTTGCGATACCCTGGTTCCCTCCTATGGTGTACTTGCATGTGCCTACAGGTAGCAGTGTTTGCAGTCCCCCACGTGTAACTGTGGATTACTCACAGGCACGTCTGGCAATATCAGCATGCTACATGTACCCTCAACCTGACTGTTGGAAACACCAACATGACACAGATGTCCGCACATATAATGCACCTGACGCATGTGGTCAGTGCCACAGGCTACACTGGACAGAGACGTAGCAGGACACATTACAGGTATGGTGACATGGTGCAGGGGTTGTACACAGCGGTCTGGCCAATGATGTTGTGAGGTGTCTCTTGGTAGCTGGAGGCCACATTGTGCAGCAGTTGGACCCTGTAACAGTACGGGAACATGGCCACATTCACGGGGTGTACACCACTATAACGCACAACCCATAGTGTGCAGGTGGGGACCCTTGCCTATGTGGTCATCACCCTTCACAGTAGTATGCACCCACACGACGTGTCACAGAGAAGGAACATGCACAGGTAGCCAGTATGGCTGGGTCCTATGGCATCAACAGGGTAGTGCAATGCATCACCATTACGGGTTAGTCACCACGTGGGGTTAGTGATCATTTCTCACCGTATATTAGCATACACCCTGACACCAAGCACCAGACATACATACAGACACACACACACTGTGGTGACCACACGTGTCTATGGACAGCCGACGTGTGTGATGCACCACACCGGCTGACGTCATGCTTCCCACACTGACGTATGTACAGATCTCTACAATGGTGTACAAGGATGTGTAACAACTAGGACATATTCCCCGCAATATGTGGCATCTCTGGTCACACATTCATACACACATGGCAGTGCTGGGAATGATACACCTGCCATATGATGACACGTTTGATAGACATGCAGCGGTATTGATTGCATTATGTGTACCAACGCCATATCTGGCAAATGTGCTGCTATATGCACACGGGAGGTTGTAGGTGTTACAGGTGCCATGTGACATATAGTTGGTAACACCTGACCGCTGTGTATGCATTATGTCAGCACCGTCATGTAACAGCGACATAGCGTACTGTTTGCACATGGCATGATAGGATGGTGTGTGACACAACTGTGAGCCACCCCCTGCACACATGCATTTACACAGGTGGTACACCACGTTATGTACACACATCCCTCCATATGTGCTGTTTGTATGTCACTGTATACAGGTGTCAATGATGGGTCTGCATTGCGACTGCATGTCGTAGGTAGGTGCAACTATGTTACAGACATCGACCACTGCACATGCATGGCTGCTGCATGCACAGTACAGATGTCACATGTGTCTCCTGTTGCCATGTTTGTATGCATTGCTATTGTTGGACATGTGTGTTGACATACATAACACATGGACTGTGGTATGATATCACGGGTGTCACAGGTGACCAGTACAAGGGTATGTGTCCCGGTCAACATTGCTACCCCCTGTAGTGTGAGCATTCAACAGACATGGGCCCACCTTCCATTCACGTGTGTAGCATTGATTAGGCCACTGTTATGCATGAGGTACATCAAAGGCTATGTATGTAAGTGTTGTGTGTGCAGTCCATGCACACATCCACACAATCACATGTATGACATATCCAGATGTGTGTTCATTGGTGTACAGCAACAGTCAGGTGTCACAGCTGTGTAAGGGCTGTGGTATGTCTTGAGCCGACCTGTGCATGTATACTGGTATCATTGCAATGCATAACACCTGTTGGATCCCTGTTGGTACATGTGTACTCTGCACAGCTGGTGTACACCTCTGTACAGCCCAGTGGTCATGTGTCACATGGTGTTGTGGTACTGTAAGGCTGTGTAGTGCTGCACTGATAACATGGTGCTGACTTGACAACTACAGTGTACACTGCAGTGTGTACGTGTGTGACCTGCACCTGTGACAGCTGTGATGTCAGCTGTGTGTGTACAGGTCACTGCATGTGTGACCGCCCTGTGCGTGAGGACAGTTATACCTTACTGTGCCCTTCTGTGTGTACACTCCATCTGCATGCACGACAGGCCTTTGCAACAGCTAAGTGTGTGAGCATGCCCAGTATGCTGTTGTGTAGATGGACACACAGTACAGTCCATGTATGCAGTTGTGTAGATGGACACACGGTACATTCCACACTGCACTCTTCCGTGATTAGACTCCGTGTGCATGCAAGATGGCCCTTTGCAACTGCTAAGTGTGTGAGCATGCCTAGTACACCGTTGTGTAGATGGACACACAGTACATTCTACACTGCACCCTTCCGTGATTAGAATCCGTGTGCATGCAAGATGGCCCTTTGCAACTGCTAAGTGTGTGAGCATGCCCAGTACGCCGTTGTGTAGATGGACACACAGTACATTCCACACTGCGCCCTTCCGTGATTAGAATCCGTGTGCATGCAAGATGGCCCTTTGCAACTGCTAAGTGTGTGAGCATGCCCAGTACGCCGTTGTGTAGATGGACACACAGTACATTCCAAACAGACGTGTGATGCTAAGCGTGTGGGCATGGCCATTGACATCCTGTATAGCCATGGTGGTCATCCAGGCAACAGATGTCCATTTTCAATGTCACGATGGATGCCTACATTGAACACACTAGTTGCTGTCTCGAAGGGTGTACTGTCTGTGGCGCATCCCGTATCTATTTAGTGTTGTAGTGTTCCGTAGATATTTAGTTGGCCCAATGACAGCACTGCCGTGTTTGTCTACGTCTACCTTGGGACAGTAATATTCTTTCAGACTGCTCACTCTCTAAACATTCCCTATCGGCGTCTTTGCCTTTGCGGATGATGTCACCCACCTAGAAGTATGCCTCTGGGAGTGCTGTGTTCAGTAATCTCGGTAGCGCATTCTGTAAATGCGTAATGCTGTAGTGTGATAAGGTAGTTAGGTGCATGTTCAACTCCCGGCCCTGCCAAGTGTGTGTGTGTGTGTGTGTGTGTGTGTGTGTGTGTGTGTGTGTGTGTGTGTGTGTGTGTGTGTGTGTGTGTGTGTGTGTGTGTGTGTGTGTGTGTGTGTGTGTGTGTGTGTGTGTTTCCAGCTGCCAGAGGACACAGTAATGCTTTTAGATGCCTCACAACACATACATTCCCTATCAGCGTCTTTGCCTTTGCGGATGATGTCACCCACCTAGAAGTATGCCTCTGGGAGTGCTGTGTTCAGTAATCTCGGTAGCGCGTTCTGTAAATGCGTAATGCTGTAGTGTAATAAGGTAGTTAGATGTATGTTCACCTCCCGGCCCTGCCAAGTGTGTGTGTGTGTGTGTGTGTGTGTGTGTGTGTGTGTGTGTGTGTGTGTGTGTGTGTGTGTGTGTTTCCAGCTGCCAGATGACACAGTAATGCTTTTAGATGCCTCACAACACATACATTCCCTATCGACGTCTTTGCCTTTGCGGATGATGTCACCCACCTAGAAGTATGCCTCTGGGAGTGCTGTGTTCAGTAATCTTGGTAGCATGTTCTGTAAATGCGTAATGCTGTAGTGTAATAAGGTAGTTAGGTGTATGTTCAACTCCCGGCCCTGCTAAGTGTGTGTGTGTGTGTGTGTGTGTGTGTGTGTGTGTGTGTGTGTGTGTGTGTTTCCAGCTGCCTGGGGACACAGTCATGCTTTTAGATGCCTCACAACACATACATTCCCTATCGGCGTCTTTGCCTTTGCGGATGATGTCACTCACCTAGAAGTATGCCTCTGGGAGTGCTGTGTTCAGTAATCTCGGTACCGCATTCTGTAAATGCGTAATGCTGTATTGTGATAAGGTAGTTAGGTGTATGTTCAACTCCTGGCCCTGCCAAGTGTGTGTGTGTGTGTGTGTGTGTGTGTGTGTGTGTTTTTCCACAGCCGGGGGACACAGTAATGCTTTAAGATGCTGCACAACACATACATTCCCTATCGGCGTCTTTGCCTTTGCGGGTGATGTCACCCACCTAGAAGTATGCCTCTGGGAGTGCTGTGTTCAATAATCCTGGTAGCACGTTCTTAAATGCGTCATGCTGTAGTGTGATAGGGTAGTTAGGTGCAAGTTTGATTCCCAGGCCTGCCAAGTGTGTGTGTGTGCATGCTCCCGTCCGCCTGGGGACTCAGGTTATGCTTTTAGACGCTTTGCACCACAGATATATCCTGCTGACGTCTTTGTCTTTGCGGATGTTGACACGCACCTAGTAGAATGCCTGTGGGTCTGCTGTGTTTAGTAATCTCGGTAGCGCGTTCTGTAAATGCGTCATGCTGTAGTGTGATAGGGTAGTTAGGTGCAAGTTCGATTCCCAGGCCTGCCAAGTGTGTGTGTGTGTGTGCATGCTCCCGTCCGCCTGGGGACTCAGGTTATGCTTTTAGATGCTTCACACCACAGATATATCCTGCTGACATCTTTGCCTTTGCGGATGTTGACATGCACCTAGTAGAATGCCTGTGGGTCTGCTGTGTTTAGTAATCTCGGTAGCGCGTTCTGTAAATGCGTCATGCTGTAGTGTGATAGGGTAGTTATGTGTAAGTTCGATTACCAGCCCTGCCAAGTGTGTGTGTGTGTGTGTGTGTGTTTCCAGCTGCATGACACCAGTACATTGCTTTTACAGTATTCACTCACCATAACATCTGTGTGGCGTCTTTGCCTTTGATGCCGCTGTCTACAGGCTAGACGTATGCCTGTGTGATTTTCGTGATCCACTACTCACGGTTGCACGTTCTGTCACTGCGTAATGCTGTTGTGTGGTACAGTGGTTACGTTCGTGTTCTGCTCACAACCCTGCCACATGTGTGCGTGTGTGTGTGTGTGTGTGTGTGTATGTCTCACTCTCTCTCTCTCTCTATATATATATATATATATATATATATATATATATATATATAGGCATTCATTCTCCTGCTGGGAAAAATGCGGTACTACATGTTACACATTCCCTATTCTCTACTGCTCTGGACACAAGCTGCATATTTAATCACTGCAGGGATATTCAGAACCCGAAGGCTTATAGTCCTGACACATACAGGTCTTTAATTGTCAGGGTGTTCATGTGGTGATGTGGGTTTAGGCTTGTCCACCTGGCGAACGGAACTGCCCTGACCGTGTTCAAATGTCAGACAAAGCACTTGGACAGTGTGTGTCCATTTTAAACATTTTATCTGTGTTTACAGACACAGGTGTTTGGGCACCTGTCAGCAGCTTATAATGTTGGCAATACATAATATGGGTGGGGGTGGTTACAATACATAATCCACGGTGAGTGGTGTTCCCATTCACATTTGACTATTTCCTGTATTCATTCATACGAGGATTATTATTTTGCACATGAATTAACTACAGGTATGCAGTAGTACAGTCAACATATGTGAAGGTTTGTTACAGTAAAAATGTACGGACCTCTGTAATACTCAGGGACTACCCCACATCCTTCACAACATTTCATGCTAATGTACATACTATTTTTCTGAGAACTTCCGAAGTTTGTGAAAGCAATAATTACATCTGTCCCTATTTGTTCACCCATCATTTTAGGCTTTGTCCAGATTTTGTTGCTGTAATAGGTTGAGAGGTGGTGTCGGTATGTGATTGAGTTGAATATATACTGTCGATAATTCAGTGGGGAGTAGGGTTACCACCTGTTCCTCTTTGTGAGGGGAAGTCCCACGTTGGACAGTTGTGTCCTGCGATGAAACCCAAGACATGGCAAATGTCCTGTGATTTTAAGACAAAAGTATATTTCTTATTTTCTTTACTAGCTGCATGATACAGGTATTTTGTATCTGAAACACAACTATTATTTGGGATAGCATAAGCTATTCAAATGCTATGAAATAACCTTTTATCTTGGCATACAAGTGTAATTCTGTCCTTTGCACTGGCCGGGGGTATGTTTTATCCTGCTAATTCTCACATTTCTACAAAGGATGTCCCACCTTGGGCATCTGAACAGGTGGCAACCCTAGTGGGGAGACCTGCATGGTGGACAGGTGTTCCATCCTGCATAGTATGTTTTGCATGTCTGTCTAGAAACTGAACAGTACTGTGACTACATGTTTTGTCCAGATGTGTACAGTACTAGACACCGTGGCGTGTAAACAACTCTGAGGTTTCAACAGGTAACTTATCCCACGCAGGATGTACACACATTTTGCCAATACA